>NC_060223.1:6021315-6322780 GCF_907164935.1 Osmia bicornis bicornis
TGGCGAAAGGGGGTTGGAAACGGTCGTTTCCCATTTCAACGTTGACACGCGTCAATTATTGAGCGCCGCGGAGGTTGACGCCTGGCGACTGTAACTGCGGAAATTGCATCGTATTCGTGAAACAGCTGCGCTCGTAGCAGCCGCCCCAGGCCGGCTATAAAAGCCGACAGACGCGGGATAATTTTCCTCGGAGCGGATCGTGGCTACGTGACGGTGACTTAGAGGCAGTTTCCTCGGGATCACGTGGAAAACCGTATCGGTCCTGGACCGCGGCATGGGTCACGTTTTTCACGCGAGCTTCCTCGCTTCTTGGCCTGCTTCCAGGAATCCGTTCACCCTTTTACGGCCGGGTGTCACCGCGTCTGGACGGTTAAAGCGTGCCACTCGGTCCCCCGACAGACGGGCTTGTCTCCGCTTCTTGCACAGAAGCGGCAAATGCTAATGAATGGGTTACCCGGCTTCCGTTCGTCCTAAATCAATAAAGCGTTCGATGGATAAGTCTTGTTTAACCATCGAACGACGCTGGCCAGGTCGATCGTGACCCAGACCCGCGGCACGTGTAAGTATTCAACATTTCGAATGAAAAACTTTCGAAATAATTTATATAATACAACCCTGGTGAAGACCTCGAAGGTAGAAAATGGGAGGAACGAAACAGCTGACGAGTACGAAGCTTCAGAAAAGAGAAATACAAAATCTGATGTAAGAAGTTAAAAACTAAGAAACATCAAGAGCGTAAGATTCCAGGAAAAAGGATGAAGTTTTCCAAGGTAAGGGGAGAATACTTCGTAACAAAGAAAGGGGTTTAAACATACGTGTATGTAGATGCCACGTGGAAAAGACACTTGAGAAGTGAACAGAGAGAAAGAAACGTCAAGGAGAAGATACCTTAGCAAAAAGAAATTTCGCAAAGGAAGAACACCTTGCAGGAAACTCTTGATGGTAAGTAACTCGAAAAAGAAGGCATATATATGTATACCATGTAAAGGGGAAATTTCAAATGGTAGTAAAAAGTGAACCGAGGGAAAATAGAACGAAGGAAGCAGTGGTTTAGAAACGTCAAATAAAGACGGGAAGAAGAATCAAGGGACAAAGAGAGATCTCGCGGGAGTGACGTAGAACAAAGAAAGACTTTACGGTAGAGAAATTAAGAGTAACAAAGTTCGTGAAAGCGAGAGACCTCGGGAGAGACTGGAACTTCGTCAAAGGAGTCGAACAGAGAGGCAGAAAGGGATGGATAGTTTGAATGACACGACGGAAGAGGGAGAAGCAAGCACAGAGAGGAATCAAGAGAAAGGGACATCGAGGGAAGACGAAAGGTAGGACCGAAATTCTCATTCGCGAGGACCAGATATGATAGGGATGGTGTAAATGTGCACAGGCCTATTGTGCGATACCAGGAGCAATAGCTTCTAACCGCGTACGTATGTCTGTACGCGTGGCTTCCTTTATTGTCGAGTATATTCAGCTTGCGACGACTTTTGGGGATGGCGAAAGGACGAGGGGGTGAGAGAGAGTGTCTGGGGACTGATGAAAAAATGATGGATCGCAAATCAGTGTGCATTTTGCAAGGGTTGATATCAAAATATGACATTTGCAAAATTAATTCATTTGAATGACCTGTATATTAAAAATAAGAGGAAAGGGTTGGGGGAAATATACTCTGGTCATACTTGCTGGGGAATCTTCCTAGGCGCTTTCCTGATCGCCAATTGGACGATCACACAAGTCAAGGGAGGATGAAGTGCTTATTGCAATCATCCACCCCCAGGAAAATCAACCCCTTCTCGCTCCTCTTCGATCTACCACCAGTGCAGCTAGCATTTTACCTAAAACAAAAAATAGAATATAATTAGACTAGAATAAAATAAGTGTTACTCCAGAAGTCTAGATTTTTTCATTAACACCCCTGTAAAGTCTCCATTACAAAATTAATTCCTAATAAACAAACAATGCGCCAGCTTCTAGATTCGAATAAATGTACTAAAAATATTTCTTCCTCTAATCCAATAATCAAAATAAATCGAAGGGACCAGGATCCCAACCGAATTCCTCCCTCAATCGTATTACATCTTTCCAGACCCGAATATCCGCGGGCCCTGTAGGTTCCCAACGAAGGACGCTGTCGTCCCGCTAACGAGGCCCCGTTCTAATCCTCTTACCGTCCCCACCTGCTATATATTTTCCCTTGCAGTCGTTATTTTTCCAGTAACCCGACGGTCCCTGCCCGTTGTCCTCTTCTTCGAAGACAACAGGGTTCGGATGCGCGTCTCTCACGGTGTCAGACTTTCCACGCTCGAGCAACACTTGACGGGCTGCGAAAACGTCGGCGAAAGGCGGTGCTCGGAGAGGAGGAGTAGGAGGAGGAGGCTGGAGATTCCGCGGGATGTCTGTGTTTGTCCATGGAAATCGGCAAAGGAGGTCAGCGTATGCAAATAACAGGGTCGCGAGGATTGCCAGAGCCAGGAGGGTCCTGTGGGTCAACGGACAGCAAGGTATATAAGCTCGTCTCTTTCCAGCCTTCGACGATCATCTCCCTCGCACGCTCTGGAAGAGGATCTCTCCGTTGTCTCTCCCTCGGCTCATGCACGAGCTCTCGCACCCAACGACCGTTACAGCACCATATATTAGGCTGCTGCGCAAGTTCTGTCCGCCACTTCGTTCCTATCACTGGTACACTCTATCGGTGTTATCGTTTCTGAGAAACTATCGATAGAAACAATGGTCGGAAAATCTGAGGAAGGGTGAAATAAAATATTTTTATTAGAGAAATTCAAGATTTCCAAAATTCAATCACAAAAATTGCTGTGCGGCAATTATGCTAAATTTTTTAACAGAAAGAAAAATTGTTTTGAAAAATTGGATTTATAGAAGTTGTACTTTTGCGGACAGAAGTTATGCGGCAAGCTGATATTTCTAGAGGCGGCAGCAACGATGGTGGCGTAGCGTAGTCACGTCTACAGATATAAAGGTGGTACTAGCTCGCGTGTGCCGGTGTTCGCCTACGCTCGTGGAAATATTCGATTTTTACGATACGAGACGCGAGCGTACCACCGGTGAGAGCGTACGTCCCTTGTACCAGCCACCGTTTTTACGTCCTCCTCCCTTCCTGATTCCGCTGGAATCATTCTTTTTTCCTTTTTCCCTCGTTTCTCCTCCGCGCTGACTTGTTCCCGACCCGTCTCAGCCTCGAGTTCCCTTCGTTTCCTCGGCTTGATCGAGGAATTAAGTTACGACGATTGGAAGCTAGAAAAATGGCGATACCGGGACACGAATGTCTGGCTGTACACTTTAGTGCAACGTAGGCTTCTTATGCTTCAAAATAAGTGCAGTATTTGCATTTCCATGAAAAGGAATCAAGTTACCCTAGAACCCGGTGTTTTATCTCTTGCAGTGACGAAAATCATCTTGTTTTGCATTTTCAGTCGGTCCCCCAGTTTCTCTCACCCCCGCCCCTTTTTCGTTCCTCTCGAGGGTTCGGGGAATTAGACAGGCTTGTAGGGGGCTCAAGGGAGCAACCAGATGGCGAAACCTTTGTCCTTTTCCTGCTGACTTGATTTTGGACCCGGTATTTTTGCCTTTGATTACACCTCCTTGGTTCTTTTTAAATTTCTTTTTATACTGCTTCGAAAGTCATTCTACCAAACGAACATTTTAGTTACATTTCAGATTTATTAAATATAATATAAATTGTGCAATCGATACGCGAAGGATAAAATCGTTAAATGCATCGCGGTCGAGATGAGGAAAAGTCATTTTATAAAACGTTTTATCTAACGGTGATTAAATATCAATCAAACGAAAAACAGAGCCGTTCGGAGTTTCATTGAACTTTCCCGAATCCACGAGAGCGAAACCATTTTCGGTCCGCGTAGTCTCGCCGCGGCGTCGGTCAGAAAATCTCACCGGAAGCGGTCGGGGAGAACCGGCTGGGAGAGACCAACGAACGCGGCTTTTGCCGTTCCTTTTTTCCCCGGTGTAGCCCGAAGCAAGCGCGAGGCAGAAAGAGCGGTACCGTTTCCTTTCGCGAACGCACCGACTGCATTCGAATAAACCGTGCCTACGCATCCCTCCTTCCACCTCCCCGTTCGCCCTTTCGCCGTGTTCCCGCTACCCCACGAGACCGATGTCCCGGCGCGCAGCGTGAATTTTAATTAAAGCAATTAAGCATGCGTCCATAGGTAGTCGCATTAACCAGGCGCGAGCGCGTTCGCGTTTCTGCCCGCGTTCAAAAACGCGATCGGCAACGAAGAGATTGGACATCTGGTTATCAGCATCCAACCCTCTTTGATAATCCACGAATGTGGATGCTCGAGGGATCTTTCTTTTAATTAACACTCGCTTGATTAACCCTTCTCTGAGATCGCCTCTCCCTTCTCGCGCTCGTTTCTTGAAAAGGGGTGGTTTTTCGCGTTGAATGGACCGAGGTTTTAACTCGAGATGAGATGCTTGGATCGAATGGATTCTTATGCTGGATGCAAGAAATATATTTGTCGAGTGATTAGAGAAGGAAGCAAATGTTTGTGCGATAAAATTGAGGTGGTTCGAGGTGATGGGGCGTAAGGGTTAACGCGTTAAGACATCTCAGAGGGTCGGACTAGAATTTATATTTCGACTCCTGTGCTGTTTTTCGATCGGGTGCCACTAGGGAACTACTCGCTCGTTGGCACACGGATCGCCGGATCCGTATTGGATTTTTGCTTCTTTTTTTCTGTTTTGTTTTTTGCACGACTCGAGAGAGAGAGAGGCTATCGGACTTTTTGGAGGAGGGCAGAGCGGGGTGAGGAGTATCGCGGAGGGTCGATGTGAATTATGGTCGGAGGAAAAGTAGTGGGACTTGTCGGGGAAAATTGGTGCGATTTGCGGCCAGCATGGTTTCTCCTCTTTTCTTTTTAAGACAGTCGATATTCTCCATATTTTTTAATTATTAATATAACTAGGTCATTAGTGAACTAGGAATCTTTGAACAAAAAGTAAAATAATGAAACTTCCATTCGAAGGTTTCTAATTAAAGAATTAAACAAAGGCACTAGTAAATAAAATTACACATTTGTTATTAGTAAATCATCGATACCGGTTATGGAAATGTTCGAAAATATTCCTAAGGAAAGTACGAGCAATTTGTTGGTAGCTTTCGAAACTAGTTTCGATCGGGGAACAGCGTATCGATAGAAACCAGACTGTGAAAGATCATTTAGATAGTACGTAACACTTGAACAGCAGCAACAAGCAGCATTTTGAATGAATAATTAATGAACAGCTGATTTCCCTGAACTATTTATTACTCGCCGATCCAAATGTCTTCGACATATTCATTATGCAGATTAATACATGAATCTCATCCATAAAATCATGGAAAATCATTTCCTATATGAAGTGTCATTTACATCATGTACCAATTTCAAAATGACAAAAGATGAATTTATTTCAAATACAAAACCTGTTGTTCTATCCTGACATTTTGATCTTTCATCCCTTACAGATGGGACACGTAATTGGCACCCACCTTTGTTACCTAAAACTTCGGCTCAAATCTCATCCTAAAATTGCACTTTTCGCCCCTCCCCCACGGTATCTCGTGTACAACCGATAGGTCGAAACTAGAATTTAAATTTCGAGTCGGGCGGGCGTGGTGCGTTAAGTTCGAGGGGTTTTCTGTGGATCGGTGCTCGGTTTGATGGCTAGGGTTGGGGCGGTAGCCACAAGTGTCTGCCAGAGCGCCCTCTCTCATTAATTCTCCACCCTTGTTGCTTGTTAAGGTAGGGGTGGCATGCCCCTGCCCTCTGGCACTCGCGCCGCGACCCACCCCCTCCTCTCTTCGTCCTTGCTTCTCCGGGCCAACTCACTTTACTCTCGCCGGCGGGAGGGTGGAAATGCTTTCTCGAGTGCGGGTGGAAACACCGTGGAGAGGATGAGGCGCAGACAGAGAGAGGATAGAAACGTGCCGTGGCAGAGGCGGACGATAGAGGGCGACGGAAGAGGGTGGTAACGTGGGCAGGAGGAAGAGGGAGCGAACATGGAACTAGATCTAAAGCTGCGTTCACATCAGTTATATGTACCGATATTTATATTAATATACTAAACTATGAATTAGCAGAATAATAATTAGCTTTGCTAGATAAAATCCTATTTAAAAATTAAAATTATAATTAATTGCAAGTGTTAAAAATTAAATTAATATCCAAAGCTCTCCTTATTTTACCCAGTTAGACTTAAAATTTACTGCAATAGAACTTCGATATTTTCCTGCCAGATAATTCCCTGTAAGAAACCAGTCTAATTCCCGGCCCCGCCCCAAATATTTTCGACGTAGAAAAATATTGAAGTTCGCCGATGTGAACGGGGCTTAAAAACGTGGGTGAGAAAAATAAAGGGGAAAGGGTGAGCGACAGAGACACGCGGCAGGGGTTGGAGAAAGAGAGAAGGAGGATCGACGAGGGTCCAAGCGGTGAGACATCGGAATTGCGGTCGCCGTAGCCGCGATACATATATTATGTACACCCGTTAAGTGGCCGATGCAAATCGAACGTCACAGGCGGACGGTGGGCGTGCACGTGACTGTAAACGAGCCGATTAGCACGTCGTTTCTCTTATTCGACGCCTTTTCCACTTGCGCCGTCGATAGCGGAATCGGGCCGCCGGCAGATTGCAATTTATGAGAAATTTTCCTCTTTTTTTTCTTTTTTGTGAATTGGAACACGACTCTTTCAGGGGGTGGGGCTGTTCTTACGGAGATGTGAACTTGCTGGAACAGGCAAACGCTTTGATTTACTTGGACCGTGTGATTGGTCGATGGGAATTGATCAGAACGTGGATCGATGAATTTTTAACCCTTCTTCGATTTCTAATGTTAGATCCATAAATGGTTTACTATCATTTCATAAGGTGGTTGTTTATTTTCAATGAAATAATGGAATTTGTAAAATATTAACCAACATGAATTTTTAAATAAAAATTAAATGACAACTGTTGTATAAACTTTTACCCTCTCCATCGTTAAAAAATTCGTTTCCCCTTTTGGAAATTGGAAATACACGTGTCCGCGACTGGAAGGGCCCGTTTCAGGCCCCCTCTCTCTCGACCCGTTGTCGGTCCACTTCAACGTTCCCCTTTCCCGTTGGTCGGCGACGTACGGTATTTCGCCACCAGTGTTCTCCTGGCATCTCTCTCTCTCTCTCCTTCATCCCATTTTTCTTTTTTTGTATCATTCCGCGCGCTGCCAGGATCCCCGGGCGTCTGTCATCCCGTTCTCTCTTTTTCCCCGAAGCCCTTCGAGCGGCGAGGGCAAATTTACGAGGGAAGAGGGTGGCTCGCGTGTGTGCGTGGAAGACTGGGAGGGATGGGAAATACAGGGTGTCCACGAATTTATTAATCTTCAATATTATGCACTCGGGTATCATAAAATTTTTAAATTATAACATTTTCAAACTCATTAATCTGTATTGAGAATCTCAAAATAAAAATGATTAAAATTAAAGATCATTAAATTTGATCCTTTCCAAATTAATTAGAGGTATCTTAGAAAATACTGTAAAAATAAAAAAATAAAAATAATGTTTCTAAGCTATGGTAATTGGGAGTCAAAGAATTTCTCGAATAAATGATATAAAAAATAATTTAATAATTATGAAATAACAGGAGCGTACCTGTTTAGAACAGCCACCCCGTAGAAGGGGGTCAAAAGGGGGTGTGCAGAACGGAGGAAGAGAGAGGCTGTGCGTTGAATTAATTCGCGCTTGGCTGAAGGTCTCTCGTTCGAAATTCCCTCTGCCCGTTTCTCCCTCCACCCCGGAATATCACCCTCTCTCGTTTCCCTATCCACGGTATCCCCGAAGTCCTGCGAGAGTATCGCGGCTGGAAATTGCTACTCGTTCGGCTAAATACCACGAAAAAAGCTTCGCGATGCAAACGAACCGTTCGGGAATCGGGCTGAAATCGTTCGGCCAGGAATTAAAGATATCCTCGACTCTCTTGGAAGAGAAAGACACATCCTTGTTCGGTCATTTTGAAATCGCATGCCTTTTATTTTAAAAATATAAACCGTTAATCGCTGACAATTCATCACGCGACATCGCGTGATCGAACGTTTATCTATCAAGGACTCGATATCCTCGTGGTCTTTCTCCTTTATTTTCGAAGCGAACTAACGCCACCGAATGGTCCGACCTCGGGAACAGGCATCGCGTGTCCCGAAAAAGGCTTAATCCTAGGCATTCCGCGGGACGGGTCGAGTGACTCGGCCCAAGGCAGATAGCCGTGACGATAACAGGATTCCGAGAGGGCCACGAAGGAGAAAGGAGGGACCAGTCCTCTCCTGGAACCCGCCCGACCGGACGTCTATCCCCGAGGTGATTCTTCGAGGGGAGCGACAGTTATATGGCCAGGATGGAGAAACGAGGAGATCCGACGGAAGCAGGACGGAGTCGCGCTAAAAGAAGAAGAGAAAACGTGATCCGAGAGAAATAAAGAAAGTAACCTTCGGATGAAACGAGAGGGAAGAAAGAGTCAGATAGGATCGAAGAGAAGAGAGGGTCCCAAAAAGAGAGAAGCGAGTCGAAGGGACTGAAAAAGGAACGCCAAGGGAGCCTCGAAGAGAGCGAAAGGCTCGAGTGGGACCAAAGAAGGAGCGAGAGGAAGATTCGGGCTGAAGCAGGGCCCACGAGAGAAATAAGAAAGGGGGGAAGCCGAAAAGAGCGAGGAAAATGATCGAGCTATATCCGAGAATCCTTCGGAAGGAAAGTCAATTCTGACAATTCTAACCCGATATCGCGTGGTTGTATTTAAATATTATTTAAATTTTTAGATTTTATAAACCTGTCCTAAAATAATTTATTATTATTTAATTCAAATTCCAAGGGTATAATAGCACAAGTAATTATTGCAAATACTCGTTTTGTGGACTCGTTTTCGCCGCTTCGAAGAATGCTTGCCGAGTCCAGGTATTCGGAAGTCGACCGGGCTTATCAGCTTTCAAATGGCTTTGATAAGAGTTAATGGAATTTTTGTCATTCCTCCAGTTTCGTCGCGAACGGTAAAAGATCTTGCACGTGGGTGGTCAGGAACTCGACGATCCCCATTGGTAAGTTTCAAACGAGTAACCGGATTCAAAAGTAAACCGATTCTGACTAACTGATGAATGAAATATTAAAAAGAAAGAAAAAAATGGTACCAATATCCTCGCGTTAATTATAATCCTATCGAACCGTTAAAAAAATAAAAGGGAGGAAAAAATAAAAGATCATAATTTTCCATAAAAATCGGCTCGAATAGCAGAGTAGCCGCGTCGCGCTTGTTTCAATATTTTAACATTTCCGCTTCGCTCCATAATGGTATCCCCGGCGGTCCCTTTTGTGTCCATTACGCGTCGCAGGACTTTGAAATTACGTAATTCGAGCTAGATTTTAGAGGAGGCCACGGATACATATCGAAAATCGCTGGAAATTATGGCCGGGTAGCACGAGCTGAAAGCATAAACACGCGGGCCGCTCCGTGCCGTGGATGAATGGACGGCGTAAAGCCTCTATTATTAGCAGATGGTAGATTACATCGATCTCTCATTTTCTTTTTTTTTTTTTTTATCCTGTCGTTCGGTCCTTTTATCCGTCGCGCCCCTCGTCGATGCACTTGGACAACCCCCAGGGCATCCCTTCCCGCGGTTTATACACCCTGCGAGGAGGGCGTCGTCGCGCTGCCAATTACTCCGCGACGCGGTCCGTGTTTCGCTGCTAATTAATTTCTAGCGCCGGTAACCGAAACGTTTCGTCGGCTCTTAAGTGGTTCTATTTAAGCGATATCGGTCCTTCAAATATATATATTTTTATTGCTGAAGAATTACAGGGTGTAAATTCTGCTTAAAAATTAACCCTAAACTAAAAGTAACTAAAAAATTAGTTACTGTAATTATACATCTCCTATTTTAAAATGTCAAAATATGCTGGACCATAACTACTCTTGATAACTACCAATATTCTGAAAAGTAGTAAAAATAAGCGACGAACGACGGGGTGTGACGGTAAGTTTAAAAAAGCGTATCGCGTGGTCGTTAAACGACGGAAATATGGTTTTACAATTCGAATTATCCGGTGTGATCGGCGGACGAAAACGTCACGGCTGCTCGACCCGGTTAGACACGATAATCGATAATCATACCTGGCTGAACCGCGCGTCAAACTGGCACCTCGGTGGCCGGTCGAAAATCAATGACGATGCATCGGTCGTTTTGTCTTTTATGATTGCTAATCTCCGTGTTCCAGCCGACTGTCGACGCGTGTTTAATAATTAATCGCGATCGTTCCTGTCGTCGTGAAAATTTCGTTCCGTGGAAATTAGAGTAGCGAGTTCTCCGCAGGATCTACGACCTTCTGCTGGAACGCGGTGCAATTATCCGCCCTGTGAATTGGCGCGAACAAAGCTGCCTCGTTCGTGACGCCATCCCTTACCTCGAAGAAAAATTTCAGCTAATTTGAAACATTGCGGAAATAAAGTTCGAGGGAGGTTAAAAAAGAAACGGTGAATAAAATTCAAAGTTACAATGGTTTTTGATGATTTCGAAAGGAACCATCTTATTGTTAGGAGAAACCGTTAAAAGAAGTTCGTTGACGACCTTCTGATCTTTTCTAAGAGATCAAGATTCGGTTGGACCGTTTGCTGGACCACGCAGCATCCCAGAACTGGATGGGGTAGTTCTCGTCACCGGGATCGTTGTCCCACCCCTTGGATCCGGGAGGGACGAAATCTCCGGAGAGTAATGGGAGCTGTTTTCTATTAAAAGTTGAACAGTTCAACCAGAAGCGTTGGATGCGATGATCTGCTTTAACGACGACGCTTTTTTTTTTCCACGGCGACCGCAAACGGAAGTTATCGATGTGATTGATTCGATCGTCACTTCGCCACACGTGTCAGCTAATTCGAGTGGAACCGTTTCCTGTTATCGCTTTCAAAGCGGAGCTAAATTATCTCTAGATATTTCGAGCGAATATGTGAACACTCTTTTTAGCAATTATTCGAATTGGAATCTTTTTTTTTTGAACAGCCATTTTCCATAGGAAAAATAAGAAAATGAATTTTCGTTGTTAAACAGCAAGTTTAGTTTATAATTGGTTAACACGTCAAATAACGAGCGTATGCTATCGATACTCGAATGACCGGGAGGAAACCCTTATATTAATTAGAGCAGTTAAGGGCAACTATCCCCTTCACGGTGGTTAATGTGCTTTGCCTGATTCGACCCCCTAACGGGATTACAGAATGTGCGCGCGAGCTTTTGGCGTTGCTATGCAATCCAGTTCGTGTGCATAGTATTTGCGTGTACGAATTCATGCCCACATTTGTGTTCAACCCTTATCCGTGCGCGGAGGTGTTCGCGTATATACGTGCGTTTAGTATTCGATTGGCTTTTGGTTCCAGTGTTGGCTTCAGGCAGCCACCGCCTCGGGGATTTAAGATCTGATTTCAAATTATACCGTGGACCTTGCTTGATTTATCTTGGAGCGGTCGCAATTATGCATGGGGGTTACTAGTTTTAGGTCAGGGAGAATTAACTCGTTCGTCGTGAGAAATGTTCATGGTGTCTTGTTTAATTATAAATTTTATGATAAAATGAGAATAAATTTCTTGGGCTTTCCAGGGATATATTTTTCTTAGAATTCACCCCAATAGTGTAACTAAGAAGAAAGGGGTCAGAAGGGTTAGTGAACGTCTCATGGATTTTTAATAAATATTGGAATTTTTGTTTAAATTTCAGAAAACGTTATCAATATTATCAAGATACTAATTAGATATGAATTAAAAATTGTTCAACTCCCCTATTGAATAATTATTATTGCAGGTCCATCCTGTACTCTTTATAGATTGTAATAATAGTTATCATTTTATTTGCATATTTGAAAAGTTACTTTGTAGAATAAAGCCTGATTTTTATACTGTACATTTCAAGAAATATTTTAATAATGAATGAATCAATTTTATGTTGACTCGAATGATTCATTTCTTATAAATCATGGATAAACACTTTTCAAATGTAACATAAAAGCGATAACATATCGCGAATATTAAATAAAATAACAATATTTCACAAGTGGTTTAATACGAATATTTTTTTTCCAATGTAATCTTTCAATTTGTCACACAGATTTGTACGTATTTCATAATTATATATTTTTGTTGCAATAACATATCGTTCTTGCAGTGACAAATTCGTGTCTGGAGTAAATGAATATAATTATTGAATATGAGGACAATACTCTTGACAATAGAGTCTTCATTATATATTTTTCATTGTAAATGATGGTATTATAATTTGAAGCACTTTCGCCCTATCATTTTTGACTGTTTAATTTAAGAATACTTAAATTTTTATTTCTAATTACTATATAATACTACTATTTTGTTATTATTCTAATTAGTAAAGTTTAAATTTAACTCACTTCACTTAATCCTAATTTTTTCAAATTTCCTCTTGTGAATATAAAGAGATTCAGTTTTCAAAATCTGACCCCTACTTTGAATTCATTCATCCCAATTATCCCGTGGTCGTAAACAGGACTGTTCCACGAAACCCATGGAACCCACTTTGCCCAGTTCTAACTTCTTCCAATTTCCCCTATGGACTTAGGGAGAATCGCTTTTCAGGCCCCGTCGGTTTATCCAATTTTAACTTTTTCCGGTTTTCCTTGTGGACTCCTCTAGTATCTACCCTTCTTCCACGTCTAACTGTTATCACAATTCCAGACTACTAAAATTTTTTCTGACTAACCCTTTCACTGTGCATCTTAACCAAAAAAAGCGCCCATTCTATATGGAACAGTAATTCCAATTCCCTGGTTGAAATTTCGTAAATTATTTATGAAATAAAAATTGCTAATAACACTTCAGTTTATCCGCTCGATATTGGCGATATTTTTTCATAAAATTTCACTACTTCGATATCCCCATGTCACCCTTTCGTATCTTCAACCCTCCAGCACCCAGCCCTCCGCTTCCTCTCCCGTTTAGCAAAAGGGTGGGGTGCTGGAATCGAGTCGTACTCGCTAGATTATCAATCGAGAGCCACTTTCGGTCGTTCGTGAATAACTGTGCGGCTGTCGAAGGGGTGTGGCGGGGTTGGATATTCGCAACGGGTCGAAGGAAATCGTGGCCGGAAGTGCTGATCGATTTCGAGAGAGACGGTTTTCCGCTCGAAGTGTTTCGAGGCCCTCCTGGACTGCATGTCGGGCGCGAACGGGGTTGATTCTTCTTTTTTTTTTTTTTTTGCGAATTCAGAGGATTGGGAATCGGTGACGCTTGAGATGAGTCTGCTTTTTTTTTGGCGGTGTGTGAAATCAGGGATTTCGCGAGTTTTCGAATTTCTGAAGCGGAATTATTGGAATAGACGGGTTCTTCGTGGAGGATGCTTCAATTCTTTTTAATTTTTTATTGGAAAATCGTGGTTTAATTGACTTAGGGTTTCGGACTGCGATCACCGAATTCCTCTTTTTCATTTTATAAAAGGACCTAACCCTTTCAACCCTGGCACGTGTGCATTATGTTACATATTTTTGTTTTCAATTTATTTGACCACTATCTTTGATTAACGATTACTGACAATAAGGAGCACAGCAACGTGCAGGATAATTTTCATTTAGAATGAAAAATCCTCGAGTCGAAAGGGTTAAATATTTTCGTTCCTGACCATCGACGAAAGAAATCTTTTGAAAGAAACAAATATTGTTCAAGAAGCGCAAGTTCCTCGGCAGCTACTAAATTTATTGGCACATCCATTATTGTGATTACGAGTATCAATGCTCTCTCATGATTAGTTTGCCAACGCACCTGCCCACCTGTATTAATCCTTCGTTTAATCACGTTGTACTCGCGCATCGCACAGTTTATTCACGCCTAAAATTTAGAACCGAAAAAAAAAAAACTGTGAGGGTGTAATTGATCGGTTGATAGGATTCTATCGACGAATTACTATATCGTGGTCCGGGTAACGGTACCGGTTAGGATCCGAGGTAGAATTAGGGTCACTTAGGATCGATACCATTAAGTGGCAGAACCTGCGGACCACTGTTGATTGCAATCGAACGTAAAATTAGTGTCACTTGCGATTGATAGTAGCAAGTAGCCAGATCCTGCGAACTATACCATTGCTGAGCATGGTCGCTGGCCAAATTAGTTCCAGCTGCGATCGATACTGCCAAATGATAGAGTCTTAGAAGGAACAGGAGCTAGGCGATCAAAGTGTAATTGGAAAATCCTATTTGTAATGAATTTTTAAGTATACAATAATAACATGTTGATTGGCATATATGGATCCTGGTCCTCCATCCAAAAATTAATAATACTTATATTAGAACACTGAAACGATGAATAATACATAGAAATATTGTGAAATTTATTAAAAATAAAAGTATTATTAATATGGGTGATGGATTTCTATAAGTGACACGACGTCGTGACGAATTAAATCGTCTTTGGAAAATGTCTTTTCAGGGAAGATGACGAGTTAACTCGTCGTGGAATTTTGAAAACGATCCACATAAATTTAAATTCAATATATTTTTAACGTTTCAAGTGGACATGACGAGTTAACACAGTCAAAAGGTTAATTCACCATCGGGAGACCGTTAATCGAGAAAAGTTCTCACCACCGATCACCGCAAACGGAAAAAAAGAAACGCGCAGCGAAAAAATAGAGCAATCATGAATTCATTGAAACGATCAGCACTCTGGCTATGGTCTGGCTTTGGAAAATTTACAGCGGCGAACTGAGCGATTACTCTCGCAAATAAATCGTAGGTAAGAGCAGGGTGGTGCGCGAAAGCGACCGGGTCTCGATTACGAAAACGTTGTTTAATTTCCGACAGGGGTCGCATCGGGTTTCACTTTAATTAAGCGAAATAATTAGCCGTCAAAGGTTCGCGGCGTGGCGAAACGACGCGGATATTTTCCTCAGACAATGTCGTCGTTTGCTTTAACAGATGCGAACAAGATTTATCGAAATCGAAATTTGTTCGATGTCAGACGCGATTGATTGCTCGATAATGTTTCAGCGAAGCCTTAAAACAGGACGTTTCGTTGATATTTTCCACCCTATTAATGTTAATCGATGCTCTTTGCTTCTATCCCGAAGATTATCAGGTTCTCGAGGAACTGTAACATTGTTCGACACCATTTTTCATTTATAATTTTAATTTTCTTTAAAAAATTAATAATCTTATGTCGATTCTGAGGTTTACAAAGGATAACAAAATATGTGAACAAAAATGTAAATATTATTTTTGATTTTTATGTTAAGTAGGCAGCTTGAAAATGAAATAATAATAGAAGATTTTTTTAAATCTAACGTTATCAATTTTTAAATAATTTGAAAATACATTATTCGATTTAAAGTTGATTTTCCTTGAAATGTTAAACGAATTGCAAAACATAAAATGAGACAGAGCTTGATAACCTGAACTTACAACTTGTTTTTTAAAGATCATGAGTGTTTTGAAAGGCTGTAATTATTGGATTCTTTTTTCTGAACCAGTTGTACTGGTACTAATGGAATACTGTTTGCGAGGGTGGTTGTCGCGTGCAACATGAACGGAGAAACTTTCGTGTGAACAGCTGTGAACAGCTGCGATTTTGTAAATATTTGTTGGCCCTGCTATTTTCGTGGAAGGCGTTTTTTCCCGGTGGAAAAAAATCGCTTTTCAAAAATTCACGTCTATACACGCGGGCCAATTAAAACAGCAAAACGGGATAGATCGATATTTTGCGGTTGTGTATACCGTGTTATTATTATTCTGTAATACTTTCGAGTTTCCGAATTCACATTGATGTAACGAATTGCAAAATGTAAAATGCTGTGCGAGCCGAAAATTTTCAGTGGATAAATGGATTTTCTGCATAAAATCTTTTTGTCAATTTTGGTGTTAATTATTCGGGGGTAAAATGTATTGCAAAAGTGAAATAACCACGTGAAGAACAAAGGAACGTATTTAAACGAAGGAGGAGGGGAATAATTCAAAGCAAAATGTCCTTTTATTAGAATACAAAATAATTTAAACCTCAACAAAGTGAAGTAACGATCATTATTAAAAAATGTCTCTATTATCAGGTGAGAATTCGTTTCTAAAATTCCACAGGACGCACTTGAAAAAGCTCGTTTCAGTGACTGTCTTCAGGTACGCATCGCGAAGAGAAGAGAACGATGGCAAGGTAAAAAGAGGAGAAAAAACAATCGTGCCATAAATATTTATGCAGCTCACGGCTAGCCAGGTCGCGAACGCCAGCTCCACGGCATCGATATAATTCACTGTTATCGATCGTGAGCGGCGGAAACGCGTTTCTTCCCCGCAATCCGCTTATCGCCGTGACACCAGATAGGAAGGCGCGCGACGTCGACGTCGTCGTCGCCGTCGGAAGACTCGGACCGATTCGTTCAACCTGTTGCAAGGCCATTAACATCGACCCTACGTGTCCTCCATCGATTCACCCGGCGTGCACTGGGTGTGGCGGTCGACCTCAGGAAACCGGAAAAAGAGAAAGCGATCGAGCCAGAACGAAAAGCGGATCGCGAGGAATCGGCACGCGACGATGCTCGAAACGCGCCTCCGTGATCGACTCTGATTCGATACAAAACGATAAAAAAGAGAAACTCCCTTAAAAATTTATATCGTCTTTTTCGGGTGCCTCTGGATTTCAAGAAAATTAAAATATTTAAAAGCGATTTAAAGATTGAGCGTGACATCTTATGACGCCATCCGGGTTAAAAGTAACAGCTCCTATCACAAATTAAACTGAGGATCAAAATTTTGTCTCTAAATTTTCTTATTAAAAACAGAGAATAATTGTTGGAACCAAAAATTCTAAATACAATAAATATTTCTCTAATGATGTAAAATTCTAATCTAACGTTTCGACGACAAATTTGAATACCTAATTTAAAATATACTTCGTCTGGATCGAAATTGACCCGATACTCGTCGTTGGACGGTTGATACAGGAGATCAAAGATAAAAGTCTGGCGAAAGACCGGGCTGATAAAGATTATCGTGGAGGTCGGCGGAGATTTGAGAACAGGCGATTAGCTTCTCGCAATAGGGGCCTGTCGATATATCGATCGGTGGGTCGAACCACCGAGACCCGATGTATTCCCTGATCTCTATGGAGGCTTGGAATCGGCACGGAAGCCGCTTAGAAAACGATGACTAAACCCCTCGTTTCGAATCTACGTATATAGCCCGGTTCCGTTTTTCGCGGTACGTCCAGTCTTCCCAATAATTTCGGTCGAACCTTTTATGCCCTGGATTGGATTGGCCGAATGTGGGAGCGATGCGGAAGAATGTTGGTTGCTGCTTCGTACCGTCTATCTGTGCGGGACTGTGTGGGTGTACGTGCTGAATATTCGAGCGAATTCGTGAATTCTCAATCGAAGACCGATGTGCAAAGAAAAATTAGATCGAGTACATTTGTAAATGTTAAGCAACGTTATTTTAATTATAATTTTTTGCTGAACACATCAATAGAGTTTAATAAAATTTTTAAAAGGAGGTTTCGTGGAACCTTACACGAGTAATAAGGGTTAATTCTACTGTCAGGGATGATTGTATTAAGGAAAAAAATAAATTTTTTATACTGCAGAGCATAATGGATACTAAACGGATTAACCGTATTTTTTCTAACTTTCCTATCGAGCTTCCTACCATCGTTTGCCCAGCCATGGATCCTAGATGTTCATCCATTAATCCAGCGAGCAAAACGATGCAGCCACCGTTTCACTGGTGGCGCCGTCGACGATGGTAGCTGGTGGAACCCTTCTTGGTTTCTCTTGGATGCCGGCCGAGTTATTAATGAGTTAACAGGATTTCCTCCGGTCGGAAAATACGTCGGGAAAAGCCTCCGGAGGATTTGGATTTCGGTCGAGAAGCCTCCCCCTCGGGTGCTCTCGTTCCCTCGGCACGCACACCCTGGCAAAACGATCCCGGTTCACAAGAGAGCACCTCGAATTGATTGCCTCGGAGATGGTAGTTTGTGAAAAATTCAAATCTACCAACTGTGTGTAGATCGAAGCTGTTCTATTTCGAGAAATGTCTACGGTGGAGAGGCGTTTCGAAATCAGTTGGTTTGGTAATTTGTAAAATTTATAAAAATATATCCTTCAATATTAATTAGGATTTTGTGAAAATACCTTTGGCAAACCTTCTAGATTAAAATAAAGAAAAAAATGAATTAAATTCGATGAATGGTTTTTGAAATAAAAATTTCTAAGTACCTTGATATAGCAATAATAAAGAAAAAATGCAACCTTTCAAAGACCTAATTTATGCTTCATTTTGAACAAACATCAGATTTCAAATATTTTATATTCAGATGATTATTTTCAACAAACTTTAAATTTGAAATTGATCCAATACATTGTTTTAAAATAATTATATATCATCAAATTGCTTTGCTTTCCAAAATTGTAATCAAACTTTAATACCTTGACTCTCATGCCACCTAGATTTGAGTGACACTTGAATTTCCATAGAAAACCATTACCCGTATTATTAAAATACTCGTATTAGATATTTGAAGCAATGAAATATTCTACGAAAATCAGTGAGATTTATTAAAAATAAAAATTTCCACTGAAATTTTCAATACCGTTCATCTGGTTCTCCCAAGTGCTACGTAAATCATTTTATAAAAAATATTTTCTTACAGATATTCGTTCATACGTTCGGTGTTACATAGCGTAGAATCGCGAGTTCTTCCGGTTGTATCACCAGTTACATGACACCCTGTATATCCCCGTGCATTTCGTTTCCTCTCGTTTCGTCGGTGCCCTCACACCCACCCACTCGCCATCCTCCGTTAGCCTGGCTCCCTCGAGCGTGTTCCAGCTATACGACCATCCCCTCTTGCTCTTTCGTTCCCGCAGTCTTTGCCTCCCATCCAGCCAGCCAGCCAGCTCGTTCTCGGCGTTCTTTTTGCCCCGTTCTGTTTCACCACCGGTGGCGCGGCGGCCCTCTCGCCACCCTTCTGCACCCTCTCTCTGTTCCGCCCGCGCTATCGTTCGACCGTCCCCTTGCCCCTCGTTCTCCTCTTTGCTCGCCCACGGCCGATCCCTCGTGCTCGTTCTCCCTCGATTTTCACATCTCTGTCGGTCAAACCGCATCGATACGGTTCTCTCGCTCTCTTTTACAAGTGGTTCCAGCCTCGGACCGGCGCCGGTGTCGTGTTTCGCGTAATAGGTCGCCGTCTATGATACACCGCCCAGGGGTGGCTCTCTTATTATTATTATAATCATTATCCCTTCCTCGTTTAGGCAGAGAGGAGGAGAAGGAAACAGAAAGAGAGAGCTACGATTTTCTGGTTGATCGCGTATCACGTTCGCGGATACGACCTTTTGACTATTCGATTTGTCGATATCGGGGGTGGAAAATAAAACTCGAAGTGCGAACTGGGTCTCCTTGCTGGAAATATTTGAGATAAATAGAAAAATATTTTTGAACACCACTATTTGGTGAATAATACGATAATTATTTTATATTAAGAGCGATCATGAGGGGGTTGAATATGAAAAATATATAAAAATTGTCACTGTCTTCGACGATACTATTTTTACCACCGTTAGGAGGGTTAATTTTTCCAGTTGCGCCACCGGTTAAACGACACCCTGTATATCGAGGGTACCAGGGACGCTGAACGAGGCCACGGGGAGAGGGGGCAGGAATTCTGACTGTGGATGCGAAAGAGCCGGTACCGCTCTCTCTGTGGTGTGCAAAACTTCCTTGCGATGCACCGAGAGCACGATTTCAACGTGAGTAAGCGAGACCGAGAAAAGGGTTGGGAGTGTGAGAGGAGGAGCGGATCGGTGGAGAGGGTGTCGAGTAGCAGGCGGAGAAGGAGCGAGAGAACGCGACCGGGATCAACGGAGATGGAGGATGAAATCGTAACCCGGCTCTGGATGAGAGCCAGCATGAAACCCATGGTGTGCAAAACTCCCCGTGAGAGAATGAGGGGAAAAGACAGCCGCATCGGTCGAGATAGCCCACGCAATGCAGCCCGGAACAGAGAAAGAAGGTTACGGCAAAAAGGAGAAATGGTACTGTAATCAATGGGTTAGTCGAAATTTCAATTCTAGTTTCGATCTATCAATTGTAGCCCATATACTGGTGACCAACAATGAAATTTAACCCTTTGACCATTACGGTCGTCCAAAACGTTCGATAGAAATTTTCTAATCACAATTAGGTCATTTTTTTTAATAATTCTGATGTATTCTTCAGATCCTGGATATAGATTTTCTTTGCCTCTGTTTAGCTGTATCGCGTGGAATGTCCCGTTATTGGCCAACCCGACCACAGCGAGGGATTTATTTTGTTTATTTATTTATTTATTGATTTATACGCAATGATTTCGCCGGTCATTACCAACCGATTGCAGGATATTATCTGCATGATAATGATGCATGCAAACGATCCGGACGGTGGGCTTCATTTATCTGGTTGATAATGAGCAAGGAATCCGTGGTCGAAATCGTGTTAAACTCAGCGGTCAACGTGTTTCGTCCTTTTCCCTAGTGTTCGTACGTCAGCAGAATATTGAGATTTTCTTCATAAATTAATACTGATATTAATTAATTAACAGCGATTCATAATTAATCGCGCTTTCGTTTTGTTTCGCTAAATTCTAACGATAAGAATCTGGTTCTTTTCTAAATGAATATGTATGAAACACGTATATCTAACAAGATGAAACTTTCAAATATAGTATCGCTTAGATTTTTATTGGAATTATTAAAATTTCTAATTCATTAATTATAAAACATAATCCCCTAGTATCTCTTGGAATTTTTAATTATTACAAAGAAAATTAGTTTGTACCTATGAATTCGATAAAGTAATATAGTCTTAGAAAATAAATAAATAAAAGCAATATCGATTACAGGTCCGAAAGTGACTTCTACTCAGTTTGCAACCCCCTATTCATTAACGTCGTCACCTCGGTTGGCATTCACTTTTACGGGAAAGGGTTAAAGAGATCCCGTCCGAGCTGGAACAAAAGGGGGTTGAGGCATCGGCCAAGAAACGATGTAAATTTAAGCAGGGAAAAAGCGATACGCTCTCGCAATGGCACGACATTCAAACGTTCGATGCTCGAACAACCTTAAAGCGTAATGGTTTTACGGTACGTCAAAGCTAGAAGAGTACGGGAACTGTCCGGGGTGAAAATGGGGGTGGCTACAGAGAATCGAGGTTGCTCGTAGGGGGTTTGCGCTCTGACGGGGCCATTACACCCTTGATTTCATTACGGCAGCCTTGCTAGTCAACTGCAATCTCTCCTTCTGTCACGCTCACACCCCCGCCGCGCCTTTTCGTTCTACCCCCGATATTTCTCATCACCCCCTTTCACCCTACGTCTCTCCTTTTTCTCTTCTTCTTCATTTCGCTGCTTTTCCTTCTTATCTCTAACCGATGATTTCTTATTCTTTTCTATATTTTTCTTTCTTCATCCCCCTTCGTATAATTCTTCATTTTCATTGCTTCGAGAAATTAAGAATTTACTTAGCAATCTTCTGTTTATTTTTTTTTTTTAGTATTTCTAAATGTAGATACAAAATTTATAATTTATTTGAATAAATTGTTTATAAAATTATGAAAGGTAGTAGTTAATTTTATTTTTTTATTTTTCACCCTGATTCTTGTCTCCATTGTTCTCGCCACATTTTCTTACCATCCCTCTTTCCCTTGATAACTTATCTTTCACCCGTTCGTTCTCCTTTCCAGGAACACTTTTCCTTTCTCTCCTATCACACGTTCACCTGCCATATTTTCTTTCCATCTACGTCCATCCTTCTCGCTAGCACCCTTTCCGTCTCAATCTTTCCGCCCTCTCATCGCGCTTTCCGCCCAACCTCTCTCGACATCCCTCCCCCCCGTACACACCCTTGTCTTTTCCTCGCCTCATCGTTATTCTCCTCTCGCTCCTTTCTTCCTCTTTCTCGCCACTCTGGCCAACTTCTCCGCTCGTGTTCAACTCGTTCAACCCCCGTCGACCGACCCATCCCCCCGTCGCACGTCGAGTCTCCATTACGAAATTCGTTTGCGATCCGCCAAGATCACCGCGCGATTTTTCGTCACCGAGCTCGTCCTCGCGATGGTGAAAAATTGGACGATCAAGTTTTTCCAAGGAACGTCGACCGCCATTTTCCCCGTAGAGAAGCCTACCGTGTCGGGTACCGTACTCCCTTAATTGTAAACTTGGACCGGCGTGCCATCGACGCCAAAGGGAACGATCGGAAATTGGATGGTCTCCATCGGCGAGAGGGGTCACGACTAACCCCGTTCCACAGCCCTCGGCTAGATTGAAATCATAGGCCACCACCCTGTTCGGCGTCGCGTTATCGGCGTCGGGGTAATCCGTCCTCCCTCGCCGATATATTTATCTTGTCGAATTTGCCGGCAACTTGGAACCGAACGTTCGCTTAATCGACTGCAGACGCGAAACGTGTCTCGCAGCCAATTTGCATGAGTATTGGAGGATAATTAATAAAGAAGATCGGTTCGAGCGTGAAACAAACGCGAGTCTAACAATTTCAATCCGTATGGCGTCATAAGACGTCAAACTAAAAAAAATGTATGTCGGCATAAGATGTCATGCTGGATATCGTGGAATTTTGGTGAAAATATTAATTAATTTAATGACCGGAGCGCGGTTCGCAGGTGATAAATGTTTTAATGTAAATGTTTTAATTAGCGAGAAATTACTTCAAAGGATCCGATCGTTATAGCAATTACAATGTTACATTGTATTTGATTACTCTTTGCATGATTTTTCGTGGAACATTTTAGGGAAATCGTACAATGAACGAGAACCTCTGTAATCGGCATTTAAAGCGATCGTAAAAGGTATCCGGTTTAATTACGAAACAACGAACAAACACGCTTTGCGTAAACTGCAAATTAATTATTTAACGTCATCCGTTTGATATGGGTTCTTGAAAAACTCTAATTAACTACTTAACGTCCGATGACATCGTCGCTATAAAGGGGATGAAAAATCACCTGTAATTACGACAACAAAATTGAATTTCACCAATCGCCGAAAATGCAATTAACATTCCATTCCCAATCGTTCTCTCTCTCTTCTGGACAAATATAGGTATCATATTGTAAAACAATATGAATTAGACGTGCGAAATATTAATCAAAATATTGTCGTTCGTTTATTCAATAAATGAAGATGTATCCTTAATTGATGTATGATTATTAATGATCGCAATTTTAATGTAACATTACCATCGATCAATGAATAACACCTTTAAAGGGGTATATTTCATTTGCAAATGAGAAAAAGGTATTTCTTTTTTGGAAATTCTTTTCTAAGAAAATAAGAGAATTTTAAATGTCCTAATTGATAAACGGTTACACCCTTTGAGAAAGGGTTTCGTGAGCACCGAGAAATTAGCGTTAATTGGGGTTATTTCGATTACAATCGGAAGAAAGTCGAAGTTAGATCGGTGCCAGATAAAACGTAGAACCCTTATCGGTCCTTTCTCCCCCCTTCGTCGTTCAACGATTGACCTTCAACCCTCGTAGCCACCCTTACCCCTCTGTCTCTGCTGTGGCTACAGTTTGTGGGTGACCACAAGTGGCTGAAAATCGCCGCTACGAGATTGATCGTCTCTCGGTGATTGCCGCACACCGTCTTCTAACGGCGCAATCTCGGTTCCTCGACTGATCTACTGCTTCTAACGATCTACGATTCAAAGCATTTTCTTTGTTTCTAGAAATTCTGTACCGTAGCCTTCAAAATTATCTTCGTGATCGAGGTCCTCGTGCTATAACACATCAAAATACCAATTAACAAATTAATTAAATAATTCTTATGTTTCAACAAATATTTAAAAATTCGTAGCGCAGCCGTGGAACAGAAAATCGACAGAAAAAGGAAGGAAACCGATAGGGGATGAACGTCTTAGCAGCCCCACTCTGGGCACGAAATTAATCTCGCCATCGATCCAGTCTACCCAACCCCTCCGAAAAAAAGAAGAAAGAAGAAAAAAAAGTAGACACGACGTCAACAAGCCCGAGCAGGACGACAGTCCTCGAAAGCCCGCTGGCCACTTGTTGTCCACCCCCTAACTTCCTCGAGCTGCGCATTTCCCAGAGGGTGGAACCGAGGCCGGCAGGTTGCATGTCGACCACTTCCTTCTCCGCGGCCAGGAATTATATTCCGTCCGGCTACAGAAATCCTCCCTCGCCCCTCTCAAACTCTTCTCGTTTCCAGGGAAAATCTTCTCCGGACAGGGGTGGGGGTTCCGTCGGATTCGGAATGAGTTGAACGACGACTCGGCAAGTAGTCCGGGACGAGGTGAAACGGGTGAGCAATCACATTACTCGAGGGGTGGGTAGGCACCCCTTAACCCTACCCCGATATCGCTTTATTTTTCAAATTCCTTTTTTCTCTTATCGAATCCCTTATTTATTTATTTTCTAAGAAAGAAATAATTCTCGACTCTTAATTTTTCTAAGAATATCCCCGTCGAAATGAATTTTGTTTGAAATATTTTCGATCATTTCGAAAAATACCGTTCGAGTCTGAGATTCATCTCGCGGCATTCGCGGTCGCAAACAGAAGCGTTTCTTATCCACCGCCACTTAACCCAATTCAAACTTTCCCTAATTTTCCCTATGAATTCAAATGAAAGCTCCAGCCGAGGCCGGCCGCTTCACTCAATTTCCTGTTCCGCTCCTCGAACCTCCTCGTTCCCGCCCTCCCTCGACCCTTCGTTTCACCTGGCGCGCTGTACGCCTCGTTGCTTCTTCCCGTCCCTCGTCGAACCGTGCACACCTGCCCGGCCTGGCAGCAGGTAGCGCGTGCACGAGTCCTGGGTTAATAAGGCAGCCAATAACGCGAGCCGATGTGTCGTGGCTCGGCGTGGTCGCGTTGCTGATTCCGGCGCCGAAACGGCCGTAATTACATCTTCATTAAAATGATGGCGGACCGTGTTGCAGCGGCGCCAGGTACACAGGGATCGTGTGCAGACCGCCGAACAGACGACGGGGAGGTTACGGGAGGAGGAGGAGGGGTGGACGACGCGTGTAACACGCGGGTAACGCGGCCGCGTGTAAACGCGCACCCACGCCCACGCGTTCGTTCATTCCAGCACCGATGGGTGGAAGTGGATTTCTGGTATCTGTATCATGGTTAGCCGTCGTAGGTAACGGCAGAGAGGACTGACGAAGGGAGAGAGGGTTGTTAGCTGTGGAGTGGTATACAGGGTGTCCGCATTAACCCTTATGCACTTTTGTGCATCGGTGCATCAGAAAAGTGCAGTTGCATCTTTCTGTGCACCGTTGGGCAGAGTCTTATTAAATGAAAAATTGCAATTGTATTATTATACTTTTCTGACGCACAAAAGTGCATACACTTGATTGCCGAATATTCATTATTCGATAATTAATTTAATCTTGGGAGATTTTGGAATAATTTGAAAAATACGAAACGTCCTAGTTGCATGGTACACCCTGTATAAATGGTCGGTGCGAGAGAGGTCGGGGATAGGATGGAAAAGCAAGTCCGGTGCAGGGTGAGAGAGGGTTGTCAGAGCGGTGGAAGTGGTGGAGGAGAACCACCCGGAGAGGATATGACGCTCGGAGAGGGTGAGAGATGGAAAGTGGGATCGATGCGTCGCGCCGCGGGCCGATGCTTGCTCGCACTTTCAAACTGACACCGTCCTGGCGCGAACGTGGATGTGTGTACCCTCGAAAGGGGGGTGGGCTTTCACATGCTGCACTGACGTTTCGTGTCCAATACCTTATGCTTTAGACCGGGACGTTCGTGGACGTCCGGCGGACGCGTACGAGGGTTGTTTATCGCGATCGTGGACGATGGGGTGGGATCGGAAGTTTGACCACGGACCTGTTTGCGTCTTCGTTGGGATGTTCAGTCATTGAATGAAAGAAAAATATATTAACAATATGGCTGATCGTTGAAAAAAATATTTTACACGACACTACTTTGCAAAATATTATTCAAAAAAATAATTCATTTTTCTTGGGTCAAAATTATTCTAATAACAGAAACACTAAATTGTCAAATTACAGAAGTGTCAATCGTTGCAAGTTCTACTTTGTAAAATGCTATAAAATAGAGAAAAAATAGGAAGCATAGAAAATTAATTTTTCTTTCGTTAAAATTATTCTAATAACAGAAACACTAAATTGTCAAATTACAGAAGTGTCAATCGTTGCAAGTTCTACTTTGTAAAATGCTATAAAATAGAGAAAAATAAAAAGCATAGAAAATTCATTTTTGTTGGTTCAAATTCTAATAACAAAAATATCAAATGATCAGATTACACAAGTGTTAATCGTACTCGTGTAAAAATTATTAACGCGATCGAAATTGTTGAAACGGTCGTTTAAATTGCTGTTTCTCTGTGGTCGTGGCAATTCCGTCTTTTAACGGGCTCTTTAGACGAGCAGAAAGTCGCAAAGTTCAAAGAAGCTCCGACTTTCAGCCGGTTCGATAGCTGCTAAATCGAGGTCGCCAGATGAAAAAGGCCCAAGGAGTAGCTGTCAGGTATTAAGGGGTGGAAAGCGCATTCACGTGGCCGTTTGCGAAGGCGAGAGAAGGTATTTCTTTGAGTTCTCCTGGGTGCTTCGCTAAGGAACGTCGAGATTGCCAGGGCATGGTTGCTCTTTCCTTCGATTCAGCAGAAATACAATTAAGTATTTAAAAAAAAATTTTAAAGCTGCATGCACCAGTATATAACACCGTCGTCTTGCATGAAAAATTCAGAATCTATTTTAGACTGTAATTTCAAGACTGTAATTAGCCGAAAGTGATTAGCAATTCTCGAGTGCCGAAGGCTCGTATCGGTAACGCATGAAATTTCTTTCGCAGAAGGTCAACAACCGTTGGAAAGAGAAATAGCTCCGGTTCTCTCGCTACGAGGCTCGTTGCGTAGATATTCAAACGCTTGCTCCGCTCGCTTCCGGCAGTCAGAATAAGGTGGAACGACGCCCAGGCGTCCCTAATGACTGCGGATCCGTCGCGGCGCCCGTACGCCGATGATTATAATCGATAACCCAGACCAACCTCCTACCGCCGCTAGCTTCACCTCTGCCCTCGCCGATCCGCTTGTCCTCCGCCGCTTCCAACACGAGGGAAACCAGCACACGTGGATCCTCCCATCGACAACTACCCTCCTCCCTACACCACCGACCACCCAGTCCGTGGCAGCCGACATAAAGGAGCCTTTGGTTATGTTTATCGCCTCTTTATAAGCTCGTAAGCGACCCACCAGCTTCCTCTTCCTCTCCATGCACGCCTCGATACTTGTTTTTTTTTTTTTTACTTTATCGAGAGGGTGGACCGGGGTGAAACTTTTGGTTAAGAAACAGGATCAGTTCTTCTATGCTTCTAGCAAATAATAATTACAAAATAAAATTTTATTCTTGAATTTTCATTTTGTCAAAAGTCTGCCTGAAACTTTCCAAGAGTTTCTGGGTTGAGAATGGAATATCGATGCTTTACTTTCCCCGAGCGGCGCGTAAGCGAGCGTGCTCGACGAAACGACTCTTCGGCCGTTAATGAGCAGTTATTAATCGGGCCGGTTTTCATATTCGCTGACCCAGAAATTTCTCGCGAGGCCCGCGGGAATGGAAGCGTTACGCTTCGCCACGGAACGAACGGAACCGTCGGACCGGCACAAAGCAGCGAAAGAATATCGATTATCGAACAGCAGACGGACGAGGCCGTGCCGTGTCCGACTCTGGCAAATAATCGGCAGAGAAATTCGGCATATTTGTGTACAGGGAACAGGCGGAGCTCGCTCTGCTCGAATATTTATGCCGTCGCGGTGTATTTCCGGCATAAACAAAAGTCAATCCTCGCACGCTGGGGGAGAACGAACTGACTACGATCAAAAATCAATTGTTTCTTATTTTTTAAAAATTTGTTTGCTTATAAATTTCTTATAAATTTTAACACGTTGAACGCCACGGTGAAAATGGTCATTTGTTATAGGACGTATCGAAGCTCTAATTATTAAGAATAAAAATAGTTAATTTTTAAATTTCAAATTTTAAGCTTTTACTTAAAATAATGTTGTTCTATTGTTTTCTATTAATTATTCAGGCATGTGTAATTTACGGTATCGATCACCGTGTTAATTGCTTCAAAATTGAATACCCTGTTAATAAATCATGAAATAAATGATGAAATTCTTATTAATAATAGTAATTCATGACATAAGTATATTCTCAATTTAAATTCCGCAATTTCCTGCCCTCTTGACGCCAGAAAATGAGTGGAAGTAGAAGCAGTTAATCATGTAGGAATCATATAGGAAGATAGGGTTAGTTAGCCATCTCCCGAGGGATTCGAGCAGGGTTCATCCTCTGTCACAAACAAGCCAGCTAACCACGGACATCCCTGCCGGACTTTGGTAATTATTCTGGATAATTCTACCACAGTGTCCCACGCTATTTTCCTGCAGGAGAAACGTCCCAATCCCACGGTACCGGTCACGATCAATCGTCCCGACGTTCTAATATTTCGTTCCAACTGTTCCTGACGATTTTTGCTTATTCTAGCGATACATTCATTTAATTAAAATATCAAACGTCAGTACCGATCGAATTGAACAATGAACGGGGGTTATCTCCATGGTCCGCCGTTCAAAGGGTTAAACTTACTACACCAGATTCGAGGCAGCGATTTCAATGGCGGAAAACTCCAGGAACGAGACAATTCCGTATCGTCCACCGTTCTAAATATCCGTTGCCAAATGTCCGTATGGTTCGGTCGTCGCGACGCCGTCCGTTCGCAAAATAACGTCTCGCGGACCGCCGCGGAATAAAAGGAGAAGATTGATCGTATTCTTTGAAGCGGCTAGCGGGCATTACTGGCAAACGGCTGATCCGGGTTGCGGCAGTGCCAAGCGTTGCGTGTAACACGCCCAGAATGTCCTATTGTTCTGAAGACGTAGTGCAGAGTTTATTGCGTGATGGCCGCGACTGAGAATTTTATTGCTTAAACCGTGCACCGAATCGACGTTCCAGGATCTCGGCTCGAAACTGGACTACGACTCCTTCATTTGCTTTCGTTATTGCAAAGCAAATTTTCATTTTACTTTGTAATTTGTAAACTTATAAATAACGATGTTTATCTTTCCATCTTTTCACGCCGCCATCGGCCAAAACGCTAAAACTACCCTTTCAAAATAAAAAAAAAAATACCAGGGGAAAGAGAAAGGAAATAAAAAATGATTTTACCCCAGCAAATAGCGTGACCCACGCGACACGAAACACGTTAGAGAACTGGCTCGCCGGACCACAAAATTCATCCCTCATCCCCCCGTAGAACGGTGGAAAACCGTGCAAAGCCGCGATATAAATTACCCATATCGCAGCTCGTACTCCAGTAGCCACTAAACTGCCAGCAACCCCCCCAACTATTCCCCTCCTGTTCCTGTGTGCGCATCAGCCGTCACCCAGGGGTTGTTCCACCCTCGGCGTCACGAGCCGGCTTAGGTGGGCGGTGCCGTGGTGCCGGACCGCGAAAACAAACGAATTTTTAATTGATCACCTGCTAATGAGCCGACGGACGAGAGAAAGACCGGTTTCGAAACCGCGGCCACGAAACGTAACCGACGGAGGAAGAAGGATGAGAATGGTCGGGTTAAATCTTCGGGTCGAGGGTGGATGGCTCGGGGGAGAAAGAAAAGGAAAAAAAAGAAAAAGCGTGTGGCAGACGGTTGAAACTTCATCATCGACCGTTTCGAGTGTTCGATGGGCGGCGGAGAAACTGGTAACACCGAAGGGTGAGGGAGAAACTAAGGGGGTGGCTTTTGGAAAGAGACGTTGAACTTGAGACGAGTTAACCCTTCCTCGGTTACTTTCCTTCTGGAGAAAAAAAATTTTCTATTATGAATTAAATTATTTTACTTCTCATGTTCATTTCGAATTGCAAATATTATTTCTGGAATTTTAAACATTGTAACTGTTAAAAATAATAATTTGTAATTATTATAAAAAGGCATCGAATAAATAAATGTATAAATTGAAACGTGTTTATATACGTACTTGTAAATTCTTTATACAAGGCGATAAATCCACCTTTCCTTTCCCGTTTTCTTTTCTTTCTTCACTGACAGTACATATACGGTAGGAATCGGCCTCTGCTCGGTGCGAGGCCTTTTTTTTTCCACTCGCAGATTTACACTAGCATGCGTTAACGAGCGGCACCGGTGTAATTAGCGGCACTATACAGCGTGACTCGCCAGTTGCACACACACCCACACACACGCCAAGGAGCCAGAGAATTTCCAGGCCGATTATCAGCGAGCGTCCTATCGGGAATGGGCCACCGAGGATCGTGCTCCGTTCCGACTATCGATTCCTCGAGCTTATCGGACCGCTTGCATACCCGCCCTCTTGTCCCGTTCCATGCCACCTTTCCTTCGTCTCTTTTTTTTTCTTTCTCTCCCTCTTTTTACCCTCGCGACGATGCTTCCGTGAGGTTTTCGGTGCCTCGAAGGTCCTCCCCAGGGAGAGCTAAAATAACGCAACTTCGTCAGGGACGTTCGTTTTCGTCGATCCCGTCGTCCGTCCGTTCGCGTCGTTCTCCCTTCTCACCTCCCTTCGCTATCTTTTCTTCGTCTCCTTTTGTCGTTTATATATTTATACCGCGTGGCGACGCCAGGAAAAACGGTCGGCTATCGAGCTGAAATACGACGGACAGGACGTGCCACGGCAACTTTCGAAATGCCTCCTTTGAGAGGCGTAATTGGAAGGTAATGGCGAGGGTGAAAAAAAAAAGCGGATGGCAGGCGTGGAAGTGTACCGGTGTTGATGAGACACGCGTCGGTTAAGCGTCGACGATCAATCGTCTACTTCGTAGAAGACCTCGTGTCATTGGGGTTCGTCAAAAACGCGTGTTTAGTTATGCAAAAAAGGTGGGTTAAATTTTTAAATAACACCGGGGAAAGGGAAAAGAAAGTACTTGTAGTATAATTGCAATTTTCCATGAAAGAAGGTCTAGACTTGGGTGTCCCTAACTAATCCGTAGCTGTATAATTAAGCTAATTGCAAAAAATGCCGAAACGAAAGGTATCGCGGCAAAAAATAATTCGCGCTTTAACGCGACCTGCAAAAACTGGTTATGGAAAGTCATTGTGAAAGCTATCATATCGCGAGTGCAGCAATGGTACATCATGTGCTACCTTAGCAGTGAATGGAACAGAGCAGAAACAGAAAAAAAAGGAAAAGAAAATTAACCAGGAATACTCAATTAACTAGAGAGACGCAGCGCGTAATGCATGCTGCTCTCAAAAAAGTGAATTTTCAAAATTCTAGCGAAAAATTTTATTCAGCATGTTGGAATTGAATATTTTATATTGCTCGCGCTGGTTTTAATAAATAAGATCGTAAATTTTTATATGCAAGCTTTTTATAGTGGAAGGGTTAAATAGCGAAGGACTTTCAGAAACGTTATCACTTATCGAAAGCATGGCTAGGGTTGTGCTTATCGTCCACAGCTTGGAAACCTTAACAACGTATATCATCGATCGATGATACCGTTATCTCCGTGTCTGATACTAAAGTGCCTGCGCAAACGTATGTGGAACACGATTTTGTAAATTATGGCGCATGGAACCCTTTTTTTTCAAATGACAATTCTTTCTAATTATGAGAAGTTTTAGTTGGACGTTACTAGAATTTTGGAAATTTTTGATGTCATTGAAAAACCTTTGTTTTATTTTAGAAAATTCTTTATATGTATAATAAAAAACTAATAATGACATATTTCTCTCTTTTTTGTTAAATCTAAGTTAAATATTTCAAGAAATATTGCAAACTTGATATGTCAGTGATTTAAAAATGAAAAAGTTCATACGTAAATATGAAAATTTTAGCAAGAAATCAAGAAAATTCCTTAAATTCCTAAAATATGAAATGGAAAATTTTGAAAAAATTTTCGATGCCCGTATATACGCCCTGATGATTAGCCAGAGCAATTGGGCATAAATATTCGCTAATGATGCAAATTAATTAATTAATTCTTCGAGAAAATAAGAATATAAACACTCGTAATCTATTTATAAGTACCGAAACCGTGCAGTAGGGTAATCGGATCGAATGTGGTGCAAATTCAGCGAACGTGCAATTTTGTGGGATCCTTGCACCGTTCTGCCGTTAGTGGCATTATTGATCGATGACGGCGTCATTTTATCTTGTGGCTTGGTAATGGTTATGTACGCTCAGTCGCGGCAGCGTCATTAGGTCAGCCAGGCCAATAGCCTGCCAAAAATCTCCCTTTACAATATCGTTTTATCCACACGTTTTAATATAAATCTACCTTTTCATTAAAAAAAAAAGAAAATAGGGAAACAAATAATATGAGTCAGAAATTGGTTCTGTCATTAAATGATTCTAAATATACACTAATGGAATCCCCTGGTCTCCTATTATTTTTCTAACTCTCGATTTATTACAATTATCAGAGGCAGATGTTTACGCTTTTAACAACCGATAGCTTGGGTTAATTAATTTTGTTACCGGTGTGTTAATTGGATTTATTAGGACGAGAGTGGGACCCGAACTATTAATTTGCTTCAAACGGTCGGGTTAAAATTTGAATCGCTCGGTTTACGTGTCATAATCTGTATCGTGTTACCAGAAAGATTTTATAATCGGAGATTTTAACAATCTAATGGACACTGATATTTGCAAAATGCCAATGTTCATCCTGAGTGTCGAACGATTAAAATTGGAAATTAAACGTTTCAGGATTTATTTAATACTAATTACATCTTTTCATTAAAAAATGATAATAGAATTTTAAAAAATTCCAAAGAATGCATAGATGCTTTTTTAAATACTACCCCTGATTTCTCCAATTTTCCAAATTGCTGATAGAGAGGAGCATGATTCGAAAATGAATCATGCATATGTTGGCTTATCTAACATTCACTCCCGGAACGAAGACTGGTATAAGAGGTTGGAATTAGGAATCGAATTTTCATCATTAAAACTAAATATGACAAGGTGAATGGCAGATTGTGAGCGTCAAACTTGAGATTCATTCCAAATCAATTACATCTTCCACGTTCCGACAGCTTTTAATAAAATATTGCGTTGCCAATGGTGAAAAATTCTCTAATAAATGAGGACCAGGGTGGGCATAAATTCCCCAAAACTGAGAACTCCTCTGAGATACAAAATTAAATTAAAATTGGGGCTCTCTCCATGGTTCGTCGTCCGAGGGTTAAACAGTGGTTACTGTTAACAAAGCTAAAGAGACTCAACCCTGCCCAGAAATGTGTCGGACGTTGTAAAATGGCGAATAAGAGGTATCGTTTCCTCGTCGAGCAATTACAGCCGACGATCAGCAGGCTGTGAGTGTGTAATCGACGGCCCCGTTTCAGAGATCCGATGGAGGAGGGTCGAGCGGCGGAGCGCGTCGAAATTAAATTTAATGGGGTGAATCGGAGCCGGCTAGGTTCACGGTGGCGAGACGAGCGTCACGTGGAATGAAACGCGGGACAAACGGGCACGCGAACGAGGATCTGCCACGGACGTGCGTGCCTCTCTGAATAACGTAATCGTCGACCAGCAAGCCCGGTATCGTTCACTTACACCGAGCCCTTCCTTTCGAAACCCTTCGCGACCACCCTCTCGTTTCGCCGCTTCCTGTGTAGCCTGCGGGGGCAGTAACGCCACTGGGACACCGGCTCGTTGCAAGGGATGAGGCGAGAGTGGAGCGTAAGGGAGAACAGGGTGAGACGGTTGGTGAAGGGCGAAAAGGCAATGGGAAATGAAACTTGAAACCAAACTGATCAACTGTATAAAAAAATAAAAAGAATTTTAATTTTTTTTTAAAATTGAATTGAAATATAAGAAAAATGTATAAAAAAAAGAGCAAGGACAGAAATATACTATAAAAAAGGGGAAGACAATCTTCAGGTGACAAAAAAGAGAAGATGGTCCAGAGTCAGATAGAGAAATGGTAATACAAAAACGAACGAAGAAATCCGCGTGGAACGATGGAAAGAGAGGAAGGTTGATGAAGAGAAAGATGGAAGAAGTATACAGGGGTGGAAAAGAGACGGCGTGAAAAGAGAGGGTGAATCGAGGGGTTGCAGCAGGGCAAGCGTAGGGGTAGGAGTCGAGAACTCGTATACCCTCGGGGCTTACAGCTGTCGCGTACCCAACACCTTTTTTTCTGCACGGCAGTAACATGTACGTAGGTTGCAGTGCGTGCATAGAAATTGCCTGCATAGGGGTAAATCGCACATTTCCTGCGTAACGTGTGGAACTGAAGCGCGACAGGGTCGGCGAATTATTATCGTTTTCTAGGTTACGTGTTCTCCGCACCATCTACCTCTATTTCATTCTCTTTTCCCTTTGCCTTTGTTTCCCGTTATTTTTTTTTTTCCTCTTTCTTCTTTTTATTTTCGCTGAAAGAAAATTGCAAACCGACGGATTTCATTGTTGCGCAGAGAAAATCGAGAGCGAGGCCACTCTGTCGCGAACTTTTCCGACGCGCCGCGACGAATCCCTGGATTTTATATGAAATATAATTTAATTATCGCGGCGAGCCGCAAGTTTCGACGGTTCTGAAAAACGCTAATTAACGGCTTTTCGAAATTCCATCGGCGACTCGGTGTTATCGGGCTTGTTGCCGTGGAAAATGTTCCCGGACGTTGGAGTTCGAATGCGAACGTTTAATGGAGAAGTTGCTTGCTAAACAGGGTTAATTTCGATTTGCTCTCCGGAGGAAAGTAACGCGTTAGAGGTGTTTTTCGTTTTTACAGCACGCGCAATAGCAAATCTTATTCAAATATAATATCCAGATTAAGGGTGATACTTTGCAATTTGCGTGTATTTAAATTTTTGATTTAATTAGTAATTAATTTCTATGGCGCAAAGTTGCAGTAACGTGTAACAATGTTTCCTGTAATAAGGATTATTAAACAGGGTTAGTTTTCACTTATAATCTAATCTGATGTAATAAATTTTCTCATTAAATCAAAAGAAATTCCATGAAATGCAAAGTTAATTAAGGGTGCAATTTTCTCCACCCTACAAGAATACCATCCTCGACATTTAAAATCCCAAAGGAAAATAGAAATCCGTGATGAATTAAATCAGCCTCGTCAATAAAACCCATCAGCAACCCCCCATTGGAAGAGCCACCCCGTTTGGCCGGTCAGCTAGAATGCCATAGGCACCGAAGCGTCGGACAACCGGCCTCGCGACAAATCGTCGCATTAATTCGTCGAAACCGACGTGTCGCCCCATTCATTTCTCAGGCCGGTTCTCCTTCGACCATTTTCGCGAGCAGACGTGCAGAGAGGGTGAGAGGGTAGGGGGGGTTGCAATCACGTTGTCTCCGTCCTCGGGATCATAAAGCTTGCGGTGGCAAACGGGTCCCGGGACTTTTCAGCCTGCCGGAGCCACCCTCCCGCACTCAATAATCCCATAACGCTATAGCAAGCCCCTATTACGTCTTTCCCCTCGGATGTGCGCCGTGGCAGAACCCCGAGGGGTAGAAACCACCCTGATCCCGTGGTACACCCCGCTACCGTGAAAGCGCCCCTTGTCTTCCCTTGTGCGCCGACCAATCGATGGGGAGGCTTGATCGTGTACGAACGGGATAGCCTGGCTCTCTGCTAGTCCGCTCGAAGAATCGCTCGTCGAGTCAATGGACGACTTAGTGGACCGGCGAGTTGTGAATGAGGAACGGCACCATGGGGGTGGGTGATTTAAACGGCGAGAAGGAGAGACGCTCGAGTGTGGTGAAGGATGGGTTTCTAAACCGAGGCGGAGTAGTCGCTTATGAATTGCAGTTACGAAATTTCTAGCTTGGAATTACTCTGTTTAATTAAAATTTTTGTTTAACTGTCTTTTACAGTTTGATGTTCGAATCCCCTGACTTTGCAGCTAAAGAATGTGGCATAATTATACGGCGGACCATGGAGAGAGCCACAATTTCAATTCATGGCCAATGTTTTTATAACTTAATTTATGATTTTTAAATTGATGTTGGATTATTTAAAGGATAAATATATTGATTCAAAACCACCTTTCCTCGTGATTAACCGGAAGCAACGCGTGCACAAGTCACAGCTTGATTAATCGCATCGTTCCTCGTAACCTGCATCACCTGGACCTGAAACTAATCACGCAATTGAATCATCTTTCGTTTAACGTGGAGGCGTTAAGCTCGACTGAAATAATCGTTGGGGTGGCACTCTAATCTCGCGTCAATTAATATCGACCTGGAAAGCAACACCAACGACAAGATAAACAACCCCTTATCTTCGTTGCAACCGGTCTCCTTCATCGAAGACTTAATAAGGATTTCAATAAATAAAAAAAATTATTTATCAATGACAAAAGTATTTCTCGATCTAAAAATAAAATTCAGTACGTATTGTAATGATATAATGAGCAAAATTCCGAAAATTGTACGAAGGATCCCAATTTTCCCCATTTTGGTCAAAGACAATGAAAGGGTTAATTGGAACTCAAGAAAAGGCGGTTCCAGTCGTGAGCTGGATACCGGAGAAATTTCTACCTTTTTTTTTACTCAGCCCGTAGCGAGTTCAGGGGAAACTGTGCCATGAATCAAAATTAAAGTCGCTTTATCGTAAATTTTCTCCGTCGCCCTCGCTCGACTTCGCGCGGCTCTAAGCAGAGCAATTAGTCATTCTTCGTGGCTATGATAAAACATAAAAGTCGCTATCGCTGCTTCTTGGCTTCGTACCTCGCGAAACTTTTAACGGAACGCCGCTAGAATTTCCTCGAAAGCCGTTCGCACCTCGCAAACTAACCAGAGATTCTCGATAGATCCCTTAAAAATTTCTGAACCTTCTTATTTCCTCCACTTAACGTGAACTCGAGAACAAAGGTACTCCGGGTGGGCCAGATATTTTTCAATTTAGATTTTCTTCAAAATTTATAAACTTACAAAACTTAGTGACTGAGGGTGAGAAAGAAATTAACCCTCAATCGTGACCCAATTTTCATACAGGTATTAAAATAATAATCACTTACAAAAGACGTTAAGAGGAAACTTTGCATCCTCGTCCACAAACGGTACCGTTTCACCCCAAATTGGTCATAGTCCCATAAAATCCATGGATTATTCCCGACTGTCAGCATGGGGCTATCGAACTGTGCCGGTAATTAATGGACAACGTGTTAAATAATTCATATGTAACATTCGAACGAGCGCAATAAACGGGAACGTAAAACTTCGGATTTGTCGTCCGATCGTTTCCCTCCGACGCGAAAAACTGATGGCGATTGCGGTCGTTTCGTTTACGATTGCGCGTACAAAGCTCCCTTTTTTGGTACCGAATCGGTGAAAAATTTGAATGAAATTTTGTAAAATATTATTTTTTACATTGGGGTCGAAGGGGAGGAAACAGAGAAATTTTCATAGAATTCTTTTTGACAAACGGGTTGCAGAAATTTATAAATTAAAATTAAATTAAAAAAAATATGTGACGGAATAAAAGAAAAGATAGGAAAGTCTGAAAATTCTCCAGCGACCGATTTTCCTCCGAGCGTGTATTCTCGACGAGGTTGTCTACGGGGACCCATATCCGGAGACGTCGACTTTCCTTAACCACGAAACCACGGCACCATGGCGTGTACCTCTAAACCTCCGTCCCGTAGTTTCGTTGATCACAGTATCAACACCTCCCCTCAACAACGACCACCCTCCTAGCCGTCGTCGTCGAAAGCCCATCCCCCGATCGCACCCCATCTGCGCGACCGACCGAGAATCGCGTCGCTTCGAAGCGAAACCGTTTCCTCATTAATTCGCAAAATCATCGAACGACTCCCTTCCGAGCCGATGAGCCGATCGACGAAGGGGATGAACAGAATTGAAATCATATAAACATACAGGGTGATGCATAAAAAAAAAATGTAAATTATTTAAAGTTTACTTTACCATTTATAGTAGACACTAATTAACGCCTTCTAATTTCCTGTTAACAGGGATGCGTACCATTGGCGCTCGATAATTCCCCGTTTCTCAGAAGTCCACCTCCAGAACTTGAAAATAGAATGCAATAATTCAGTATTAAAATATGACACGAAATTATTAGACACCGTGGGTGGAATTCGTCATTGCTGTTTTTTTTCTCCCTTTCATTTTATCCGCGCGTCTTCCTCTTTTTTTCGTTTCCTTTTTCCCTGTCAACCTGTTCCTCCCGTTCTCTGTTTTCGTCCGCTCGTTCATCCCCCTCGCCACACTCCCGCCCCGTCGTTCGTTCCAGCTCTCGCAGCCTCTATTTTTATTGTCATAACCAATTTAATTAAGTTTCGCGTTTCGACGTCGTACTTGCGGCTGTGTTAAACATTTTAATTAAGAGCCTCGCCCATTTACGCCGTCACCGTTCCGCGTCTTCACCCACCCCCTCTAACGGACTGTCACCCCCGTAGCGAATTGTCTTTTTTCGATAAGCGTGCTCGCGAGCCAGCAAGTGGCGAGAATTAATGAGGGTAAAGAAGATACGCGTGTACTCGATACAATCCGCACCAAGAACGACTTCCGGGCCTAACCGGAAGCTTCATTCAAATAAATATTCTTCTTCCATTTTTACTTCAACGCCTGGACAATTATATTCAAGCACCCTTATATTTTGACAGAGTTTCCTTTAAAACACAGAAGATAAAAAATTACGATATACCCTCTTCTTACCCGAATATATACGCACAGGGACGTGTGGAAAAAAGAACGGCACGAACTTATTGGACATCCGAACACATATGTGTCTCAGGTACATGCAATCTGCGATACCTACACGATCCACGGGGTCTGGTGCGCACGTACGCTCGGCGACGCGACGCGAACGTGTGCTGGGAGGATTTTTCGGGCGTACGGTGGCGGTCGACGAGAGCTGCCAGAAGGTCTGCTGGTGTGAGTTAAATATCGCGGGGGCGGGAGGAAGAACGGGGAGCGCGGAGTGTCATTCCAGTTCTCTCCTCGGTCTGGCTACGGCTAAGAGACGAAACGGCCGAGGGAGGGATGGTGATGCAGGATTTGCGAGACGTCACTGCGAAAATACGCGCAATTGAACTTTTCAACCCCGTCGGTCTTCCCCTGGCAACCGATCCCCTCGCCCCCCTGCCCGTCCGCTTCCATTTACTCTGTCGCCGTCGGATCCTCGGGCCGGCTTGTCGTTTCTCTCCTCGTCTATCCTTTTGTTCCTCTTTTTTCCGCTCGATCTATGTCTTGTTCCTTCTGTCCTACTCTCTCTTCCTCACTCTCAACGTCGCCTCCTCTGCCGCCTCCGGCTCGCGGGCCCTTCGCTCTTTTGTCACGGCACCCTTGTTCGCGCTGTCCCACTCTATTTGCCACCCCCCGTCGTTCCATCATCCCTCAAAGCCGTGGAGTCTAACCGGTGGCACACGAAGGGTCGCCTCTACCCGCTACCGGTGTTGGTGAACGCGACACGAGCCAGTGCGCCGACGATGATGGTGGTGGTGAGTCGGCTCTCGTTGGATTTTTCTCCGTCCTTCTTTTCCTCGACGTCGCTTTTTCCCCCTCGACAGCACGGAATCCCGGGGTGGGATTTGCAGGAGCCGGCAAATATGCGTCCGATAAAGACTACCCACACCGCGGCTCAACCCTCCACAGGGATTACCTGAAGCCTCCGCGGCGATGATCTCCTTCCGGCCAGGCTTTCGCTGCGAGTGAGAAACTCGCGTCTGCTGCGAACAGTTAACACGTTCGCTGATGATCACTCGATATAACGTGTTCGATCTTTGATGTTGAAATAAGTTTGAAATATTGGGGCACACTGTGTCACGAGTTAGCGAACTGTTATGGTATCGCCAAGGTTCTTCACTAATTGACGGCCGCGATCGTAATTGCGATGACGATATTTTTCTTAGGACCTCTGGTTTTTAAAAATTCCGATCCGCCCCGTTTCTCAAAAAGTTTGGTGATCCCTGGCATAGTCGTTAGAATCTATGGTTGGGGATTAAACTAGATATTAAGAATGGGGTCAGGAGCAAACGAAGATCCCCCTGTTGTCTCTCTCCTATATTGAATACCATCTTCTCGCGGACGAAGTACATGCTTTCCCAGACTACGGATTAACCGCGAAATTAGGACTTTTTGAAGGGCCATGGGTGGGATAGGGTCAGCGTTGGGGCAGAAAGGTTCGTTAAAACTGTTGCTTTCGGCGTGTTGATTCGTGGAAATGTTTCCTTGTCGTTGGGGTGTAAAAGATGTCAGGGCATTATGGGTAAACAGTGGATCTTTATGCAAATACGCATTTACATAGTGCTTAGAAGTACAAAAGATGACACATTTTATTCTTTGACACGTCTTAGGGTTGCATAACTGTGCAAACATTTGCAAGTAAATTGTAATAATATCTGTAATTTAAAATTCATAAGTAAAAAGGCGTAGGGAATTTTTTCGACTCGGCCCCATGTTCGGGTACCCGAATTTTCCGAATGTCTCCGTATTTTAATTATCATATTTTAAATCATTCATGATTGTAATTCAATTTAAAATAAAAATATTTACACAGATTTCAGTCATTGATAAACGAACCGAAGACAATTTTCTGCATCAAAGTTAATTAAAAACCAGTCCCTATTTGTACCAGCGTCATATTGAACATCAACTGGACATCGATAAACGCGTCCAACGAATCCGGTGTGTCTCGAAAACTAAAAAGAATTTTAAAAAAAGGGAAGAAAATATTCCTTCGACCCCTCGAAAAACCGGACACCTATCGACCGCGTCGTCTATCTCGATAGGTATCGGCATCGATTCGAAGACTCGGAGGGCAACGATTCAGAATATAAACGCGGGTGTACGAGTCGCGACGTATTATTGGCGAAAGGAGAGAGCAATCTCCGTCGATAGCGTCTTTCCTTGCACAATAAAAAGATCGATATCTCGACGTGTTTCGCTCGACGCGACCGCCAGGATTCTTTATCCGACATCTGTGTCAAGGAAAAATTCCTTCGATCCTCCATCTCTGCTTCCTTCGTAATTCTTTACCCGTTGCTCGTGTAAGCAGGACTCCCCCTTCGGGTTCTCATCAAACTCCCCCTTTTCGACGAACGCTAATCGAACGATAATTATAGGAATATATGATGGTTAATTATTCCTCGTCCAATAACCGTGGAGTCAATTAACGTGGAATGAAGTGCTCAAACACCTGGTATCGATCACCTCCTCGACCTCCCCCACCCCCGTTACGGCAAGAAATCGGCGAAAAATCGGACCTGTTAATCGCGCGCGCGTAGAACGATCGAAGAATCCAGCACGGCCGCTTGACACCCGGCTGTGTCACGTCGTGTTCGATCGAACGCTTGTTTTCCTCGCGTGTCCGGCGAGGAAACGGTAGTCGAAGGATCCGACGGTTCCACGCGGACGATCAATCACTGTCGCTCCCGATTCGAGCGGCTCTGTACGCTCGGCTCATCGTTTAAACCATCGATCGACGATCGAGATGAAAGATCCGTTCGAGCGTCACGGCACATCCATAACTTTCGGCCCCCGGTTATTATGATTTACGACACTCGCCGGACGGTACAATTAATTTTAATTAAGACGCAGCGCCTACCGGTTCAGAACTACGCGCGCCACCGTGCGATCGTTTCAACGGAGAGGGGGATGATCGTTGCGTACGATTTCGGGGGACTCGATCGTTGATATAAGATTGAGAGACACGTTTCTTTGATATTTTATTTTTTTAAATAATTTATGAAATCGAAGAAGGGGTTCGACAGGAGCACCCTATCCAAGACTCCTCAAGTGGGCGCTATTATCAGCGCCGCGTATGCACGCGTCGGATCCAATCGCATTAGCCGCTCCCTCGAGACTTTTAGGTGGCCGTGCATCGCGGCGAAGGTAAATATTATTCGAATCCCGCGCGTACGCCACCATTAGGCCATCGTTCCTCGGTCCGTTAATCTGCCAGGGGGCTAACGAAACAGCCGGGTCGGCCGTTATTAGTGCCGAATTTAGAATTAAGCGTGGCCCACCCCTCGTCTCTCCCTTTGTTTCCAACCGGGGTGGAAGCACGTCGACGGAACAATGCCGGGAGTAATTCTTTCACCGCCACGGCGTCAACTTAATTCGCAGGACCACTTTTAATTTCCATTTTTTTCTCTTCTTTTTTTTTTTTTTTTTTACTCTCCCCCTCTACCTCTTTCTCCCTTTTCGTTCCATCGCGTCGGGTTAATCGCCGCCCTGGTGAAACGAATTGGAATATATCGAGATTCGAGGGGACGGGGGTGGCTTTTCGCTTTGGTACGATTCGAACCGCGTCCGATCGTGTTCCTGGATGAGTTTGATTTCCGATAGCGTCGATTGCGATGATCACGGTCGAATAAAGTGGGAGATTAATCGGTGTTTTGATAGGAATAGGATTGAATTTGATATACAGCTGATTGTGTTTTGTTTTCGTGATTTCTTTTTTTTCAGGATGGGTCATCGGTGACCCGTTATATTTTGTTTTAAAATGTCGTATTTCGAACCGGGAACCATCGCCATCCCCTGACCGTTCTTCATCTCTAATGTAAATAGAATACACCCTCGATAACATTGACCATAGCTGCCCCTGTACCGCGTGCAAAAAAGGGGTGCTGGTTTGAGTAAACGAACAAACTCGATTGCTCTTAAATTTACTAATTACCAGCATGAAACTCGTGAAACTCGGCTTAACCACAGATCATTTACCTTCGTACCAAGTTCCTTCGCCTTTCTACAGTTTTTTAACGAGAATATTTTACATCCCTTAGAGAAAGAAAGAGAACATTAAATGAAACTGAATATTAAGTAAACTGATAGAATCTGAAAATTGTTATATAAGAATGTGAAAAGGAAACTATTAACCCCGCACGGCGGACCATGGAGAGTGTCCATCGAGAATTAACTTTGGCTAATATTCTTGTATATATTTTCTGAATTTAGGTCACGATTGACCCAGGGTTGTTAAAGGGTTAACTGTCAGTTTATAATAATTGTCGAAAAACGAACGTGTCTCGCTACGGAGGGTTTTGCAACGACGTAAAATAGAATCCAACTGCGTAGAAACGTTTCGCCACGAGCGGACTATTCCCGTCGTCCCGCGTTCTCTAATCGCAACTTCGCAGTCGTTTCGTCGCAAGTATCTGAAGGAAAGGAGACGCAGAGGTCGAATCCGAGGACCCTTTCTCACGCGACGCCACCATCCCGCCGGATCAAACCAGAATTACTCCGCAACCCCTTTCCGATCTCCGAAGATTCAACCCCTACACCGGAGCCCGCTTAGCTGTGAAACGGGACGGAGGTCTCGCTTGACCGTTGTCCACTTTCTCAGCATCCCTCCTCGGAAGCTGGTCCCGTGAGAATCAGCCGGGAATCGAAAACTGGTCCAGCGTTACGCGGATCCTAGAATCCGATGCGAGAATCCAGATGCAGAGGAGCGGGGAGAGGCGGTCCCCGAGGAGAAGCAAGGAGAAAAATGATATCTGCCTTCAGTTTCGACGCGATCGTGCGGCTCGCGCGATCTACCAACCGGGAAAATCGTGTTCCTCGATAAGAGTCCCGACAGACCCGGGCTTATCCCGGCCCGTTTCAGACCGTTCGATTCGCGCGATCGTCCGAAAGAGGAGAGAGAACGAGGGAGATAACCGCAGGGGTCGAAGATCACGGCGCCAAAAGCGACTGCTGTTCCACGCGGCCCGCCGATTACGCTAATTGCCACTCTAATTGACCCACATTCGAAAGCGTCGCGCAGCTATCGCGACGCCGACCGTTTTTCGACGTAGCCGAACGACGATTCAGAGGCTAAAGAGATTGGAAACAACGGACAGACAGCTTTCGCGAATCTCCGAGGAATATCGAAGGTGGTTGGAGATCAAAGAGGATTCGCTTTGGAAAGGGATGTGCCGTTTAAATGTATCGCGATACGCTGATCTTTTTTCCGCTTCAGTTTCAAAAGAGCTTTCTCAATCAAAGTGGATACTGTGGTGTGATTTGCTCTTTGATGACCATTTTTGGTCGCTTTCGAAAGGAAATGAGGGGAAAGTTAAGCTCTTTGTTGCTTCTCTTTATCGTGACTAACAGTTTTACTTCTCGTGTGCATTAGAATGCTTAAGGGTTTTCAGGTTTTTCAGTAATTAAATTGATTTTCTCGGTCAATTAGTTATCTTTTTATAGATATTCTTCTGTTAGTATAATTAGGAACAAATAAGATTAATTAATTTTTTTGAATAAGAATAAAATCTTTCTTAAATTTTAGTTTTACTTAAATTTCCCTGCATTCTTTTTTTAAATTTCTAATCATAGACTTCGTTACTATGAAATATTTGCAACCAAGCTGATTTTCCACTTCAGAAAAATTTTTCTGAACAGATTAGACGCGAGTCGGTAAGCGTAAATTTTGTCGTCTCTTTTCGGCTGCGGGCCGATGCTCGTATTCCCTAAATGATCCGCTTAATTCACACCCATAAACGGCGAATTTTATGGTCGGTTCATTCGTTTCTGTCGCTTAACTAATTGCCCGACCGTGTTTGGCCGGCGAGCACGGATCATCCCCCGTCTTTTTCCGGCCGCCCCCTCCCTCGTAATTAGCCCTTCTTCGTTATTAGCATTAATTTATTAAGCGGCCTTCTGGTCGCCCGACCAGCCGACCTGCACATCGCCTTTAAAAGCTCGCCTCTCTGTTTCCTTTAAGCCAATTCCGTTCGACTGAAACACACTTCCCGAGTAATCCATCTTAACGTAATTAGCCGGTTATACGTTGAACAAGTTACCGGTCGCCATTCGGGTTATACGTCAACCTCTCGTGACTCACTGATTTTTCGCTTCCTTTTCACCTGCTCCACATTGTTGCAGTTTCTTTTTTAACCAAAGGGTTCATTGCATTCGGGTCGAACTTCCAACAATGTCTAAATTTTCTAAATTAACCTCTTCGATAATTAACACGATTTTCTTTAAATATATCCTTTCTAATAGTAGATAAACCAGAACCTGGAAATCCTTTTTACTAATGCGCTCTATAAAAAGAATTTGGTCTCTCTCCATGGTCCGCCAGTTAAACATACGATCCCCTCGATATTAGCTGGTTTAAACAAGCCATCACAACGGAAGGACAAACTTCCAATTAAACTTTGAAGATTCCCTGGAAGATTCAGTGCAAGAAAATACGAGTGCATCGGATTCGCTGGCTATTAATCTTCGGCGAGTTACATCGGACCTCGAATCTCGGCCGGCGTCGAACGGCGAGCAGAAATTACCTTCGACCAAGATCCAGCCTCCGGAAATCGAGGATCATTCCAGTTACCCGACAATTTTTCCCCCGAAAACTTGCCGGCAGACACGGATTTTCTGTGTACCTTCCGTCTACCATCGCGCGATCCAAGATCAACACGCGGGATAACTGGCTTCCGTTAGCCGTCGGTTCCACGAGCGAGAAGAATCCCGGTTTCCTGTACAACCCCATCCATCGTCGGCCAGGATCTTCCTGCAGTAGGAAGTCGCCAGTTACGGGAACCTGCCCCGAACGAAGAGATAGCCACCGCGTGCGAAAATTTCACGTCGTTAAACCGCGGCTCCATTCTTCTACCGAGCGAGATTCACCTTAAGCTTGGAGCGCGGTTCAATTCGCGGGAGACCTTCGCGGAATTTTCCAAGTTGCTCCTCGTGGCGAGAAACTTTGATGAGAATATTCGAGGAAGAAAGAGCACGGAAGAGAGACACGAGTCCACGTGTGTTCGAGGCGAGAAAAATTGGCCAACTTTCGCCGGGAATTTTCACGTTAATTTTGCGCCATCAAATCCGAAGGGAAAAGGGTCGACGTGAAAATTTTTTAAACGCCTTAGATGATTTTGAAATTCATTTCTGGAGATGAATGATTTCAAGAAAAATAAATTCCTGAAGAAATATCAAGTTTAGAATATTTTGAAAAATCAAGTTTTGAATTTAATTTCAAATCAATTTGAAGGAAACAAATAATTCATCGAGGAAGAATTTAAAAATTCTAGAATTTTATGTTCTGCCGAGGATGGGCGATGCTGTGCAAGGATAATCGTTCTTTTCGCACTTTGCATCGCTCCTTGGAAAGTTTCCGATAACAGAAACGAGTCGAGAAGGTATCTCTGCGGCTCGATATCCGCGCGCAATCATGCGGATAAACGCGCGACGTTTCCCTGCCCGAGTGTTTCAACTTTTACAGATCTCACCCCGTAACGCCGGGGTGTGTTAAGGGGGTTGCTCGCGTGTATGGATTTTTGCGTGTTCGCGTGTACCGCGTTCGCCGTCCCTGATAAAATTTTATCGCTTTCGACGCCTCGAGCATTACGCTTTTCTTCCTAACACCACTTGATACATACACTTTCTTACCCTCTTTTATTATTATTATTGTCATTGCAAATCAATCTTGGTGAAGAATATTTTCATTTCTATCATCTATCAGCAAGTTTGAAATTTTTAGAATTTAAATTATTAATTGTTGGATTTAGTTTGTGATTAATTAAAGTATTTGCTTATTGAGTGGTATTTTGAAATTTTTCAAGTAAATTTAGAAAATATTTATGATTTTATGTGTGTTTGATATTAATTATTATTTAAAAATCAATCGTTATTCTAAATCTATCAATTTTTTTATCTATTCTGTTCTAATTTACAATTATTTTCTTCAAAATTTATTGACGAAGCATAGAAGTAAGTACTAATTAGTTTAAAATAAAAAGCTCTCAGTATCTCCCAGTGAATTCCAAAAATCCAATACCCAATTCTAATTATTCTCTTTCTGCATTAGTTTAGATTAGAATCTAATTTTCTCTCGGTACAACTCTTTCGAATTCCGTGCAAAAAACCATTCTACTTTTTATTCGAACTCGTTACATCCGTAGCAGGAAGAACGTCAAAGCAAATTGCTTGCGACTCGTGTCGAAAGGTTCTCAAAAAATCATATGCTTTTCAAAAATTCTGCCATATCGGTAGATATGAATCGACTAGAATATTTGATTTTATTCCACTTCGGACACTTCTAAAAATTAATTGTATCTTTTATTTAACGATACACTTTTGTACCTGTAATTCCGAAAATACAGGCTGAAACAATCTAAATTGTAAAATCTCTTTGATTCGAATGAAATTGCTATCTTAAAATTCTCAGTTCTTAAAAATACTTAACTTTATAACTTCTTCACGTACCAAGGTATCTCTATTGATCCCTCAACCAAACGCTTTTCCTCCACCTTAAGGTGTTTCAAGCTTTCTAATTTTTATTCTAATCTCCTAAAAATCCCCAGTTTTTAAAAATATTCATAATTCTATCCTCAAAGTGTCCTAGTTTATCCTCCAGCCAAACGCTCTATCTAACACCACTCTAAGGTGTTTCAAGCTTTCTAATTTTTATTCTAATCTCCTAAAAATCCCCAGTTTTTTTAAATATTCATAATTCTATCCTCAAAATGTCCCAGTTTATCCTCCAGCCAAACGTTCTATCTAACACCACTCTAAGGTGTTTCAAGCATTTCAGGGCGGAAGCAGCCTAACCCGAAGCGCTGAGGTGTCCCATCAGAAGGAATCAGCGACGATAGACGCAGCCGACAAGAAGGCCACTTTTCGGATAGTGGGAACGACCGGGGAGCAAGCTGGGATAGGTTCGAATCCAGGAAGGGAATTGGACGCGGGCCAGAGGAACGGAACGGGACGCCTGTAAGTGTACACGAGGCCGTGATTGCGCGAGGAGAATGTAATTAGTGACGGGACGTTGCCGACGAACCCTCCCCGCAGTTGGCCAGCACGATATCCGGGACAAACTCGGCGGGAATCTATGGACCCGAGACGGAGCTGTTTGCGGAACGTTTCCGTGCGATTATGCGCGCCTGGGCCGCGAGTAAGCTGTTCTTCGCTTGAAGGTGAGAGAGCGGTATAAAGCCGCGAGAAATGGTAGAGGCTGGTCTACCATTCCCTCTTGCCATTTCTTTTTCTTCCTTTTCCTTCGGCCAGACTGCATACAGGGTGGCTGGAAAGAAAACTAGAAAATTTTTAACTCACCAACAAATTTTTGTTGCAGATTTTTATTTCAGCACTTTTCTTCAGGGACCATTGGTGACCATTGGACGAGGGACTTCATCATCCAGGAATATTTCTAAAAGGACGAAGGATCCTTCTTTACAAGGTAAATTTTTAATAGATTTTAAATAAAAAATTTAATACTCATCTTTCGATTGATCATAATTGATTTTGGATCATCAAATTTTATTTTAAAAAGAAAGTCAGGATAAAATGTTCCTTATGACATGCACCTGAATGGTGTCGAAAGGTCGAAACCTTAAAAAAATGGTTCGAGACAAGGTTTTTTTAAGGGCTCGAGTGTAGCCGACCTCTAATGGTTTCATTTAGCGTTCCTTACTCGACAATGGACCCACCCTAAACAAAGTATTAGGACCTTAAAACTCGCAGGTAACTAGTCCCGAGGGACAGACTGCACGTGCTTTACCTATTCTTTGTATCGTCGAGGTGCAAGGTGTCTAAGAAGCAGCAAGGTGTTGAAGGGTCGTAGGATTCTCTTGTTTAGGTTGTTAAATGATGACAGAGAGTGTATATAATTAAATTAATCAGAACACCTGACATTTGCACGTGTTGAACCACCATTGAACCACGAAACAGTAGATTCTTCGTGAAACAATCTGTAATTTTGATACAAAATTATTAATTAAAAAAATGAAGGACATCAGGCATCCGGAGAACGATATTATGTAAGCAAAATGAAAAATTCACGAAACGATCCGGCAGAAAATGGTCGAAACCTTCCGAATAAGATGATGCATCAACTGATTCATCATCCCTAAAAAATTTCTTCGAAAGAAGAATTTTCCCAGCGCCTCGCGAGACGGCGATCGATCAAACCCCGGTAGACGCGTAGTTCTTCCTCGGAATTAACCCCGAAAAATGTTGTCGCCGCGGATCAAAGCCTCCCTGATTGGTAGGGTCGATGGCGGATAGTTGATTGGTATCATTGTAGGGGTGGAGGGAGTAGCGGTGGCAAGGAGGGAGGTAGATTTTATGCAGCGGCCCGTGCAGCACGACTTCGAACTTGAATACCGAATCAGCCGGCCAAACGTTGAACGGGGAACGAAAAGAGGCCGAGGAAGGGGGAAACGAGGAGGGTTACCGGTTTCGTGGCTACGCAGCCCCGGTAACAGTAGAACAGCTCCCCCGTTCTCCCCGTTCCTCAGGCATTTTAATAATCCCTGGACTCCCTTCGGAGCAGCCCGAACAAGGATGCAGGCGCAGCTGGACCCCTTTTTGCCTCGTGCCCGGTGTTAAGGGGGTACCGCCCTCCCACTGTGTTAGGTCCCCCGTCTCGTTCCGCGTCCCCCTCAACCCTCTGCCGACAGATCGGCCGGCTTTCATAGGCGACAATCACGCCGTAACCCGAAACGAATGCGTTTGCCGGCTCCGTAGAAGTAGCGTGAACGGGGACGCGGTTTGTCGCTGGATGCGGGTCCGCAAAGTCCTCCCGTAACGTTTCGCCGTGGACTCGGTGTATTTGCCATTTCGAGCCTGCCTTTGTGCTCAGGTATTTTCACCGGTTCTCCCCCCTCGTCACCCTCGCCGTCGTTCCTTCTTTCTCTACCACTTATCCCAAGCTCGGCTTCTTTCTTCAGGCCGGATTATGTCCCCGTCCTTCTCGGCTTTGCCGTTTCGTTTCTCCTTCTCTCCCTCGCAGCCAACTCAAAGTCACCCTCAAAGTCTGTCGTTGCCAGTGACGGGGGCGAGGTGGATCGAGATTAAGGCAACTTCGGAGACTCGGTGACTGCGCCCGCGGCTCTGTGTGCGGAATACTTTGTTGGAATAGCTGAGAGCGCCTTGCCCTCGATCGGAAGCGCCGTGACGAAAGCGAGCAAGCCTTCCGCGCGTTTTACGCTGTGACCGATATCCCCGTCGCTTCCCGGGATCAACGGGATGCCCTTTCAAACGGCCCAAGGGGCTTTGCCGATCGAACGTATCTTATTGCGCGAAACTGTCCTCTAAATAATAACGATGATTTGGTGTGGAGACACTTTCTTGGAGAAAATGAATCTTATAATTATTTTTACTAATAAAAGATCTACCCAACTGGACTCGAACTTGATAACACTTTGTGGGATCTATGATTTTTACAATTTTCTGTTTCTTTATACTTATCAGATTTTAAATTAATGCCTAATGTTATCAGTACATCAACGAAGCATCGGTTTGTAAGAATGGCACAAAGCATGTTCGAAACTTGAGCAAAGTCTCAATGCTGCAAGCAAGCGAAGCTTAGAGGAAAGATCCGCAACCGCGTATCATACTAATTCTGTTTGCGATCGTAACTAGCATTGACTGTGCTTTGAAGGACCAGCCAATTAGCAGTGACGAAGATATTGGATCAATCTACTTAACCGAGGGAACTCAAAATCGCTCTGGGCGTATCAGAACCGGAACGTCCTGTAAAATACGCGTGCGTACACGATTTATTAAAATGCAATTGCAAATTTTGAATTAAGTTCATCGACGACCGCGGGTCTCGTTGTCGCCCGACGCCGCATCCGACGTTAAAGTTTCAGGAAGAATTTAATTTATCTCTTCCAGGCCGGTTGACAGGGATCTGCCTAAAGTTGAAACGGGAATGGCGGATAGTTGGCGTACGAGGCCGTCTCGCGTGTACCGTGAAATTTACAGCTGCCGCCAATACGGGACGAGTCGAAGCGTGGTACGGGTTCCCATTCCTCCGGCGGCATTTTGGTTTCCTGGAAATCTCTGGAACCGATTCGCGCCATTATCGTGAAATCCAATTTCTCTGGAAGCAATTTCCACCACGGCTGCCGGCTTCCCGAAACTCATCCCGGCCGTTGAGCGGCGAAAAATTCGTGAACAAGGCGGGCCCCGGTCGTCGCCGTCGTGCCGGCGTTCCATACACACCCGTTACATCCCCACGGTCACGTCTCGTTCCGTCCTCCTCTATCCACCGACGTCCGCATCAGCTTCGACTCTTCGTTCTTCTCTCAGCCCTTTTTCTCTCATCTTTTTTTTTCCTCCTCTCTTTCTCTTTCGTGCTATCGGGCCTCGAAACGTGTTCGTCGGTGTCTGAAAAGCTCCGGTAGGCAGGCGGACTTACGATATGCTACCGCTCCGGTGTGGGCGCTCTCTCGCGCGCGCACGCTCATCGACGGAGAACGCCGCGACGGTGGAAGAGGGACGGCGGAAAAACGAGAAGGACGAACGGCGAGAACGGCGGAACGAGAAGCGACGGAGGGTCGAGCAAAGCGAGAGGGAAGCGAAAGAACGAAGACGAGGCGACAAAGAGAAGCCGACGCTCCGTGAAGGAGAACGAGGGAGCGGTGCATACGGGCCGAGAGGAACGACGCGGCGAGAGCGAAGGAACGTACGGAGGAAGAGGGACGACGGTAGGCGAGAATCCGAGAGAAGGAGAAGAAGCGTAGGGAAAAAGAGAGACGGGATCGTGCGCGCTTGCGGAAGAGCATCGGTTGAAGCGTGAGGAAGGGGGAGGAAAACGACGAGTAGGAGGTTAGTGATGAGGAGCCGGTGGAGAGGGAGGGCTAACGGCACGGAACGGAGCCGGATGAGAGAGAAAGAGAGGAGAGAATCGCGCCGAAAGACGAGTTAGTCGAGGACGACGGAGACGGAGCGAGGCTGCCGACGAAGACGGCAAAGTCGGACTAACGCGGCCGACCGAGCGAGACCGAATCGAGCCGAGGGCAGGCAGTGCCGTTGGCGTAGTAACGTGCTGTGGCTCGTACACGCTCAGCCTGCCTGCCTGTCTGCCTGCCTGCTTGCTTGCCTGCCTGCCTGCCTGCTCGCTTGCCTGACTCACTGTCCGTGTGAGAACGCAACCGTGTGTTGCGCTCTCTGCGTGGCGCGTCCGTCGAGTCTTTGTGTAGGGTTCGACAGACAGGCTGTGTGCGTTTGTACATGGATGGGGGTCCCGGCTCGGCTCTCGGCCCGTCCCGTCCCGTAGAGTATCGCACCGCTCGCCACCCGCTATCCACAGCAGTTTCAGCCAGCCGCCCGCCTGCCAGTGTCCCACCGCACGCCGACCCGTTTGCACTCAGAAGCGATCAGGGAGCCCTTCTCTCCCTCGACTTCCCCCTTCGACAGAGACGCACGCGCGCGCTCTTCCACCCCGACGAGTCGCGCATCACGTACCCCACGCTATACGCCGCCTCTCTATATCCGTTTCTCCCTTGCTCCTTTGCTCTCTCGTCTCCGTTACGCACTATATTTCTCTTTGTTCTTCCAGCCAGGATCTCCGTGTGGCTTCTTTGTCCCGCTTTCCACTCCGCTTCGTCCGTTCCTCGTTTTCCTTTTCTTCGCCAGTTTCTCCTCCGTTCTTTTGCCCATTTTTTCATCCTCTTCTTCTTCTTCTTCATCGTTTCTTTCTCCTCTCCGCCGTCAGTCACACTCGGAACGCACGAGCGCCGGCTATCGTTCTCTTTCCTCTCCTTCCCGCCTCGACTTCCCTCTCTATCGGGTCGGCCGCCGTTCGGCGTGTTTAACCTCCCGCCGTCCCACAACGCTCCCCCTCCAACGCCGACACTCGGCGTTCTGTCTCCGTCCCGAGGCCGAGAGTTCCATTCGTTCCGTCCCGTTCGCACGGATCCGCTCGCGTTCCACCGCCAGTACCTCTTTCTCGCTCCCGAAGTAGCGCCGGTCTGTGTACTCCCGCTGTCACCTGATCGCGGGACGCTTTTCGCGGGTGAGATACCGCTCGGCCACCGAGTCAACCGAGTCTGCCGCCGACGCCACCGTCGCTGGCTTTTCCTTCTCCCGCTCCCAGGGCCGCCTGCCTCTTCCTACGGCATCTGCTCGCCGGTATATACACGCTCGGTGCCTCCTTCTTCCTCTTTCTTTCGTCGAGGGCGCGCGCGCTCTCCTTTTCCTTCGCGTCTCGCGCGGACACGTCGCGCTGCTCTCTTCCTATACTCGACTCGTTGCCGCGGCGCGACATCGAACGTGTGCGCGGCTAGCTGGTGGTTTCTCGAGAGGCGAATTGAAGGAGATAAAAAAATAACGGACGTTAAAAAAAAAAAAAGATACACAAACGGAAAAGGAAGGGAAGAGAAAAACAAAACGGAAAACGAACGACGTCGAAGAAGCTAAGAAAGAAATAAAGAGAGAGAGAGAGAGAGAGACGGTAGATCGAGAGAGCGTAGACAGAGAAGTGCGCGCCACCGACATCGTCGAACCGCGACTGGCTTCGCCGATCTCTCGCCTCTTCTTCCTCCTTTCACGAATCTTCGTGCACGTCTCTGAAGCCGGGACTCGGAGGAGGGAGGTGACACTTTCGGAACGTGGACACGCGGCACGCACGGATCGTCACGCTGGATATACGCGAGGATTCAGGAGAACTCCGCTGGTTACCGTGCTCCCGTACAGGTCGGTGATAGTGTGTTGTGGTGTAGCACGCGGATCAAGTGTTTCCGTGAGTCCCGCTTATTTGTTTTTTTCTTTCTCTCTTTTTTTATTTCCCGTCCGTCTGGAACCCGGTGCGCCTTGTTTTTTTCCCCCGCGCCGCAACGTCTCGGCGCGACTTGCCTTTTCTTTTTTTCTTTCTTTCTCTTTCAACCATCCCGACGCACGAGTGTGTCGGGGCCAGTCACGAGAACTCCGCGACGACGACGGATGCGAAACAGAGTGAGTGTTGTGCTCATTTTATTTTTTATCCCTTTGCGTGTCGTCTCGTCTGACAAAACCCGGTCGCCCCGATAAGGTCGCGGCGATTCGAAAAGACGGCGGTAATCGTAAGTGCGTTTACTCGCCGCGGCTGCGCTTTTTTTCCTCCCGTAACGCGGCTCGTTAAAGGCTTGCGAAATCACGAGTCTCGCGTCAACGTTCCATAAATATGGAAATGAATGGATACGATCGTCGATCCTTCTTCTACCGATAGCGGTCTCCTTTGTTCGTTGCGTGTCGATCCCGCGATACGTACGCGTGTTTCTGCGCGTTTCTCCGGGCGACCGGTTCGTCCTCTCGTTGATCCCCGCCGAAGACGATCGAGATCGTTGCGGATCGTCGATTAGCATAATTAAAAGAACATGATATGCGCTGGGAATAAAAAAAAAAAAGGAAGAGCGTCACGAGGCGCCGGGAAAGTGTTTGAACGACGCGTCGCGTCGCTGACAGCACGCTGTCGCGAGTGTTACGCTTTCACGAATCGAAACCTGCGAGCCGATTTTGGACGCGGCAATATTTCTGTAGAAAAATCAGTGTCTTTCGGTGACAACAGTGTCGACAAATTTTCCAATTTATTTAAAAATTCATCTCGGTAAGGAAAATTTGAAAAAAGATGATATTCGAGAAAATATTGTAGAAAGAAAAGGAAAGGTTGAGAAAAGCTGGTAATTGTATAGAAAGGGAAGGAGGGGGAAGGGCCGGGGTTGCGGTGGTGTCGGAGGAGATAGCGGCATCCGTTTCGAAGCCCGTTGCGGGACGCTCGCCACACCCGCCCGTTTGGGAATTCAACTTACTGCCACTCGGGACACCCGAAGCGTTCGACGTTTTCTCCTCGGCGTAACGGGCATCACGAAAGGCGGCTGTTCACGGCGGATTAGAGCCGACTGGCGCAGAAATTGCCCGCAGTCGCTTTTCTGCGCCGCCTAGTGCCGTTACGGATCCGACGACTTGCCGTGGGATTAACAATTCCGTTTCCGAGAGGGAAGAAAGACGTTGCCTGGTAGATTTACGGACGGAATAAATATTCTCACCGTGTGAACAACGAGATTTCGACGAATACGTCGACACTGGTGCACTGATCGTTTCCGGTGGAGAAAGTGTTTGGCGTTTGTTCAAAATCGCCGCGCGAAACAGTGAAAGAGTGACAGTTTCGAATTTCGTATCGAAAAGTTCTTTCAATAAATATTCTCTGAGGAATCGATGCGTTTTTCAAGTATTTTCATCGTTACGAGAGGTATTTGTTTTTTATTCTGTTCTAAACGAAATTAAATAAATAATAATATTTTTAATTTAGGAAGGGAATAAAAAATCGTGTCGAAACGAGTGAAGTTCGGTTGAACTCGCAAAGATCGCGTTAGATCGGCTGTCAATTGCGAAACGCCGTGTCACTTTGTAAATTTCGAATCGAGTTCGGGCGAATAAAAACAAAAAAAAAAAAAAAAACTGTTGGAAAAGGTCGAAAAAATTGAAGTGGCCCGTAAAATCGGGTAGCGTTCGAATACCGTGTTGCAAAATACCGAGGTAAATCGAAACGCGAGAAAAAAGAGAATCGAGTCGTGAAAAATATAAAAATCGGTTTGCAAAACGCGTGTAATATCCTCGTCGAGTCGCTGAGCGGTAGGTCTCGAAAGTTTCCTGACGCGTAGATACGCTCGGCAATCCGTGGCCTCTCGAATTTTCGTAACCTATCCCGGGGTTGAAACTCGACAAAAATCCCCGACCCTCCTGGAGGCGAAGTTTTCCAGAGGCCGCACACCTCTGCCGAATACAGAGATCTCGCTCCCCTCGATCAATAGTCGGGGTAAACACGTTACTCGGAACGGACTGCATCCCAACACGGGTCGCAAACTGGCAAAAGTGCAACATGCACCAACTGGCTCTCGTCCGGCAGGATTGCCCTTTTCCGCTCTTAACTTTCTCGCCGGTACTCGTGCTTTGCTCGCATTTAATTTGTGGAAAAACGCTCGAAAATCCGACTGATTCGAAGGGGGGGAAGATGAACGGATAGGAGCTTCTGGCACGGCTCGTCAACCGTTCGTTAGCGAATTATTTTTATTTCAACATTTCCTGAAACGTGCATTTTCAAAGATATTAATATATAGACACATATTTGGTATATTAATAGGAGAAATGCAACCCTTAACTCTTCACGATTCAAAATACTTTACCCTTTTTATTTCCACATTTTTCCTAGAAATAGGACTAGATCGTCGCATGAGAATTAAAAAAATTTGAAATCGAGGAGTCGTGTAAGAACCGGTGTGGCAGCCAATTGCAGGAGGCGCGCCTCGAAAAGCGGTCAGTTTTGGGCGCGCCGTGTTCGCGCGACGGCGAGACGAATCGAGTAGAAAAGTGGGCGCCGATAGCCGGGTTTGCGAAACCGATCGAGGAACGAAAGGGGTCGACGGGTGAGGCGGGGGAGGGTGGCCGCGTCCTGCGCGGGAAACGGCCGGCCAAAAGCGGCGCGTACTCGCGTGCGTGTGGCTCGTGCACGTACAGGCGGATGGCCGCGGGCCACGGTAGATGTACGTGGTAATACAGTGGCCATGCGAGCTTGATTACACATTGCGATCACGAGTGTTCCACGAGCGGGCGGACATAAGGCCTTTTGTCACACCATGGCCTGCGGGCAGGAAGCACGTAGCGTGACACCGGGCCGGCTCGGTGTGCAAGCGGCACCTACATTATACGCCACGTAATATGTATATGACGGGTCGAGAGAGAGAGAGAGAGAGAAGGTCGAGGGAGAGGTCTGGCAGGGTGGAGGACGCGCCATAATACTTGGTGGTCCCATGCCGGTACGTGACTTGTGTGCGGCTTTAAAGCCGGCTCTGCCTCGGCTTCGTCCCGAGGACTTGCATTCTGCCACCAAAAGGAGCGCGGCTCGTTATCGGTCTCGGGTTATATCGTATCCGGTATCGACTGACGCGAGTTTTGACCACGATAATCGATTGCGCGCCGAGGCCGTCGTGTGCGAGCGGTGCCAGACGCGGCGGCAAATTGGCGAGAGCCGTTTAGCGTTTAGCGGCCAATTGGAACGGACGGCTGTTGGAAAATAGGGACGTGTTGCGTTGCCGGGGAATCGCTACCGGCTGGGGAATTCGTTCGCGATTTTTCCCGGAAAAATTCACGCGGAACGATTTTCCAAACGCTGATCAAGCGAAATAATTAACGCCGGGAACGGGAAAATGCTTCGCCAGGCTCAAACTGTTATAATGATCGCCGAAACGTTATCGTAGTAAAACTAGTTTGCCAAATAATCAGAGTAATTAATTATACCTACCGAAGATAAAATAATCGCGGATGAAAGATACGGCGAATTCAGCGTCGGCATCCATCGGTCGGTTCAGCCTCGACCGCTCCAATTTTACCTGCGACCGCAGCAGCTCACGCTTCGTGCCGGCGACATTCCTCGGTCCGTTCCTGCGCGATATCTGAATTCCGCAGCATGCGGGCAATTTCAAGGATCTAGTTTTTCCGAGACAGCCAGTTGATTAGACGTATCTGATTATCTCGAAGGAGGGAGCCGTGTCAAGGCTGCTTCCCTCGCATCATCCCGCCATTCTTCTGAAATTTTCATCCATAGTTAGAAGGTTTTAGTTTAAAGAATCTATGAAGAATGAGTATTGCAAAATTCGTACAAAAATAAAACTAATTTCTTCAGAGGAAGACGAAACGTCTTTCGACGAGGCTACTCGAAGGTCGGAGAAGAATAGGCCTCGTCCCGCGACGATTTTCCCTCAATTTTCATTCTTGGCCGCGCGCGCAATCTTTGATAATGACGGAGAAGATAATTTACAGTAAGCTGTGCGGCGTCTTAAGCCGCCGCGCTAAAGACCTCGTTTCTGCCACCTAAAGGAGCGCGGTTATATCGCGGCCAGGCTATCGGCCTCATTCCATCGGTTCCCTTCTTGGACTTGCTTCGTTATCGTTCCCTTGGATTCTAATCCTTCGTAACTAGCGGCGACCATCTTCGAAAACGAGCATTTTCCCATCGCCACTCGACTCGTCTCTTCCTTTCCACCTCGTCGACCGTGACGAACAAGTTTTTCAGCTTCTGAAAAAGAAACGTAACTTAAGAGTAAACTGTTGAAGGAATTCGCGTGTCAAAATTATAATAAATATTTAAAAACTCAAAAATATCGAGGAACTATCGAGCTACTACATACTATATACATACACCAAGGTTCCATCTCTAACTCTCCCCTTTTTAACTCTTTTTAAAATTCTCCCCAGAAAGATCAAAGATAATTTCAATTTTATGCCTCGAAATAGTTGTAACGTTTCTAAAATATCCTCGCAAAATGAATTTTCACAATCGCTAATCGCGAGTGGGTACTGAATGTCCCTGGAGCTCTCTCGGATTCTGTTATCTGAAGGAGCTGTGGATACGTCGCGGCGAGTTCATTATGCGATCCAGGCTATCGCGGCGTATAGTTCGATCGGCCTTATTGAATTAGTGTACGCCGTTGGCTTTACTTCGCGATTATCTGACACAGGCTATCTCTATGTATCACCGTTCGTTACGGTTGTCGTATCGTGCGCGAGAATTACGAAAACAAAATTCAGGATGTTTGCTCTAATTATCTGTCTCGTAAAACTTCCCTCCAACACAGCTCTCGAAATTTTTATATTTATTTAAAAAAAGAATGTTTCGTTTTCTAAGAAGACACTAATGACGATGATATAGGTGTTGAAAATTTAGCGATTCCATCCCCTCATCGAAGGAGGTCTCGTCTCGATCATAACAGGGGGTTAGTTCGATCTGAGATAGGGCTGGAAACATAGGACCTAACAGAGGGAAGAGGAAAAGGGCGCAAGGGGATGTTAAAAGTTCGCTTCTTCATTTTTTAAAGAAAGTAATTTAAAGTAATTTCCGTCAGAAAATAAAAATGACAAGAATTTCGTAGGGTTTTCCAGTTCCTGAAAACGGCACGTGTCCAGCTACCTCAACATGGCGGGCGTACTCGACACGCGAAGGAAGTTCGTGGCTGGTTAAATAACCGGTTTCCTAATTCGTCGCGCCGTCCGAGTGCCGCTCGTGTCTAATTGCATACCATCTATGTCGCCTCGCTGCCGTTCTAACACCTGTCTTACGAAAATCCATTAGCGGCGCACATGCACGGGCCCGAATAGTCGGCTGACTGAGAAATTTGTAGCCGCGCACTAATCCTAGACCCTCTTTTTACACTTTGCAATAAACGGACGAATCTTGCACGAAATACCTCAGAGCGATAGAAAAGTTTATTATCAATCCTAGTATAGTAACTCTGTAACATCGTTGAGCTTTTCTTCACCGAGACTTAATCCTGACGGACAGCAGTCTCCTAACAGTCTTCTCGAACGGGATAAGGATTCCGACGCGTTGAAAAGCTATCGAGACTGTCGAAGTTTATTAAGACGATTATTTTCATCGACGAATCAATGACATCTGCTGTTCCATAAGTAAGGAACGAAAGAACGACGAGATAACCGTGCTCGCAGAAGAAATGTATAAATAGCTAAATATTCTCGGTACTTGAGAGAAGTCCGCAGTGGAGGAAAAAAAGAGGGAAGGATAGTTTTTAACTGCGTTTAAAAGTTAAAACTCAGCTGCGAGCGGTATCATCTCCATAGCCGTCCACTTTTGCCCCGGGAACCGCTATGAAATTCGATTTTTTAACGCGTGTCCTGGTGAACGTTATTTCACGGGGGTAAAAAGAATTTCCCAAGGCGAGGCGACGACGAGAGGCGTCCGCGCGAGCAGCAGAAACCAATTTCGTAGGTGAATTTCAGCCGCGTATTATCCGTCGCGTCCTCCCTACCCCGTCGCGTCGGTCGGGGCCGGGTTTCCACCTACTTGGCCGCTAGTCCATTAGCGGCGCCCTCGTTTAAACGTTTCCGCCGCTTAATCGTGCATAGCTAATTCCACTTGTCACGTTCCCGGTGTTCTTTTTCTTTTCCAGACTCCTACGCGAGGCGAGGACAGAGACGGTCGTATAGGAGGTACGTCGATTTTCCTGCGGCATCCCGGAAGCGAGGACAACAACCTACGCGACGGTGATCGTCAACGTCGAGCCAATCTTCACGGTGCGTGTGTGTGTGTGTGTCCTCTGTTCGTACATCAGGTATTCCGTGTCCTCGTCTATCCGCTGGCCGTGCCGCGCGTATATACTCGTCCGAACTATAATGCTGGCGGTTGACGGTTTCGGTGATCGACGACGACGCGGCCGGTGAACTAGTGACAGTGTGAAATCGATCGTCAGGGAAACCTGCTAGCGACCGGGCGTACACTAAATATAGCCAGGAATAATGGCCAGCGCGACAATGGGACTCCGTCGCAGAGTGCCGGTGAACAATTCGCCGACCCCGTCGAGCCAATCCACGTCCGCGGCTACCGGCTCGTCCAGCAAGCGATCAAGGTCCGAGAACAACAACAGCCCGTCCCATGGTAATCTGAACTCGATGAACGGTGCACGGGACGAGCCACCGGCGAAGAAATCCCGTGGCACGTCGACCACCAAGACGTCCTCGTCGCCGGAGACCAGCCCCGCGACCAAGAGTCGCGGGGGTTCGGTGTCCAGGTCTAACGCCCAGTCTAAAACGTCCGCCTCGTCGGCGTCCACGACGGACGGCGTGTCCAACGGCATTTTGTCCACCAGTTGGACATCCTCGAACATGTCCGACGTGTCCACGTACGCGTCCGTACCTGGATTGAACATGGCCCCCAGCCCTACGACCGGCCTGTGCGCCGGTAGCCTCAGCATGACCACCCCGATACCCTACATGTCCTCCTCGATGGCGACGTTCGTCGGGAACGCGACCAACCTGGGCAAAAGCTCGTCCGTCTCGTACCTGGACATCTCGAACATGACCGGCGGATCGTTGAGCTCGAACACATCGGGGAATCTGAACGGGAGCTACGTCGGTAACGGGAACGCGAACGGCGCGATGGACTCGAAGAACGTGGGCATGCCGTTCCCGGGCATCGCACCGGGCGTGAACGGGACCACCGCGTACGGGATGCAAAAGGGAGGACCGGAAAGTGCCGGGCTGCCGAAGAAGTTTCAGAACGACGGGATGTTCAATGCGTATCAACCGTGGGTGATCAAGACCTACGGGGACTTGGCTAAGACCAAAACGATCACGATCAAAAAGTATGCTCGTATATTGAGGACATTGAGAGGGGAGGAGGTGAACAGTGCGGAGAACAGCAAATTTCGATTTTGGGTGAAGAGCAAGGGCTTCCACATCGGCCAGCCGGAAGGATACGACGCGAAACCGGCGGACAGGATTATCGGCCGTCATGCAGTGACGAGCCCCGGATTGGATCCTCCGTTGTACGTGCCCACACAGCTGCCGCACAACAAGGTGAGTCTCTGTCTGAGTGGATTATCGTGCTTTTCGCGGTCGTAGCTGGTTTCAGCTTCACGGAGGCTGCAATTTCGCGCCGATGAACGATCGGTTCCGGGGGAATTGGGAATCGCCGATCGAGTTAAGTCTTCGAGAGTATTTGTTCGCTTATTCGTACACCCTAGATATTCGGAACTTCGTTTTATTCAACCGATTGAAACAAATTAACCCCGGAATTAATTCTGTATTTTGAACATTTTCGAACGGAGGATATGAAAATTGAATGAAATGTTCCTGAACAATACTGATTCGAACAGTAAAGAAACGCCGATGGATTGAAACGAAGTGAATAATTCGAAATCACGAGTCGAACGTACGCTAACCAAACGCTTTCGAAGCGAGCCACGCTAAAAATACTTCATATTGAGTTCGCACATTTGTCCGACGCCGTATCGAATATACTCTGACCACGTATAAACACACTCCGTCTGCTTCGATTCGGTTTCGTTCGTAGTTTTTAAAATTCTCTGTTCGTGAGCGTTAAACAAATGTGCGATACCCACCACTTCATCCTCTGCCATGCCAACTGTAAACGCTGATCAATTACATACGGCTACAGTTAACGACGCTAGCTGCGGTTGTATCTAACACGCAGCCGTTTTATCGTTTCACGTTTTTCCTGATGGACAATATGGTTTTTCCCCGTGAAATCGGTACCGTTGACGAGATTATTATTACCCATATCTCTTTGTGTTTTATCCGGGTATAGAATTGCGGAGCGGTAACACTGACAGTTTTCCAAAAGCTGAATGGAAGGGGCTCTTTTTATGTTGCCAATTTCAATAATTTTTCAAATATTGTATGGAAGGAATTCTTTCTATATTGCCAATCCCAAAAATCTAAATAGGGTAGAGAAGAAACTCTTCCTATATTGCCCATTTCAAAAATCTAAATACTATGTGGAAGGAATTCTTTCTATATTGCCAATTCCAAAAATCTAAATACTATATGGAAAGACTCTTCCTATATTGCCAATTCCATAAATATTCCTAACGCTGTACGGAAGGAACTCTTTCTATATTGCCAATTCCAAAAAATCTTTCAAACACCGCATGGAAGCAACTCTTTCTATATTTGCGAATTGCAAAAATTTTCCAATGCGATCTTAGAACAGCATCCACTTGCTGTACACTTGGAGAGCACGCGTTTTCCGCTCGACCGAGATCCGCCCGTCGGTCGCAGACGATTTCTCGCCGGATTCGCGCGGCGGTCCACGAAACGGCGGGGTTACGGGTCGGGAATTTATCTCAGGGGGCGAGTAGCAGAAAAACCGCGAGAAATCTCGGGCACGGCTGCCAGGAAAATGGATCGCGCGAGCGGAAGAGGAACGGTCGTGATAGCGGAGAGAGAGAGAGAGAGTGAGGGAGATAAAGGAAAAGGCGTTCGCCGTAGTCAGATAAGCCGGTTGCTTAATTACGGCTAATTACGCGGATGCGTTCGAGACTCGGTCAAATACAAACGGGAATTTTGTCAAAACTTCCGTATCGATTAATTCATTTCTCAAATAACGAGCCATCGGTTCTTGCGCCTCTGGTGGATAACTAGTTCCGAGAAAAACATCTCGCAACGGAGCTTCGATCCAGTTGGCGGGGCCTCGCTGGACTTTACCTGGAACCACCGTTCACTCGATGCCTGTGGCATGGCCCCACGTAACGCGCCGCGTCGCTTCCGCGATTTCTCGTTCTAGCCGTGCCGAGGTTTCATCACAGCGCGATTACGCTTCGCACTTTGCCGCGGGACGAAAGGTCCGTGGGACGAGCCGGTGAAAAAGGGTCGAGAGGATTGAAAGTTGGAGTGACGGGAGACGGTACGAAAGGTTGATCGCGAATTTGATATCGTAGAAAGCGAAACACCTGGTACATTTTTATAATTTCTAATTTTCCCTTTACGAATAACACGAATGTTAAATCTTGGATGATTCTAAATTTTTTCTCAATCGATCCGTGATAAAGCTTCCCCCAATGACGGTCAGAAATAAAAATTCACCGATCAATTTTCCCACCTCGTCGCACTTTTTTATCGCTTCTCTCTTTCTCTTTCCTGCCTTTCGACCCAGATCCCGCAGCTTTATCCCAGCTCGGAGCAGTTTCTCTGGCTACGGGTCCGACGTAACAGCCGGCCTTCGGTCCCAGTGTGTATAATGCCTCCTCCATTTCTCACACTGGCTGTGTCATGGTGGCTGGCGTCGCAAGTGGAACGTAGGATCTCGAACTCTCGATAGCCGGCAGGAAAAATTTCAGTCACGGGCCGGTCGTGATAAATAACCGATAATAAGTTGTCTGGTAAACCGAGGGAGCTTGTATGGTGATCTACGCGCTTCGAACGGATCGATCTTCTGTCAGTGAAACGAGAGAGACGGAGGGAGGGAAAAGGAGAACCTCTGATTGGAATCGATTCCAGCATTTCTTCGGATCACCGCACACCGTTTGTTCCTTTCGTTTGTCGTTTCAAGAAACGTTCTTTCGGTACTTCCATGTGCTCGTTCTCCGACTAGACATTTTTGCCATTTCATCTCATTCTAGTCCCTCGGAATAAATATCCTTTTCTGATGAAAACAGAGTTGGTATTTAAAAGAAAAAAGAAGAAGGAATTTGGTAAAATAAAAATTCCAGCGCACTATCCTCAGCCTCGTTTCCAAAATAGACGGACACGAGCGGATCCGAGATGGTTTTCCAGCGTGCTCGCGGGTCGAAGAGGAAGCCATCCTCGTCTTGGTAGTCTGTAGAAGCTCGAGCACGAAGCGTTCTCAGGCGTACGGGGCAGAGAGAAGGTGGCGGCGGCGGCAGAAAGGCAGAGCGGCTCGGAGCTATCATTAACGACGCCGCGACGCTTCGCAGCCCAGGAAGCTCTCTCGGATTTACGCCTCTGACGTCCGCGGCGGCGTAAGCGTGGGATTCCAGGCGCGGAAGTAACGAGGAAAACGAGCGACGACGGAGCCAGAAAGCGGGGAGACGGAGAGAGATAGATTGGCACTGCTTCCCACGGAAGGAAGAGGAGCAAGCGCATAAAGTTGCCCGGTTCCCTCGTTCATCCGATCCGGATTCAGTTCCGCGTGCTGCTCGGGGAAAGATCGATCAGAAGAGGCGTCTTCTCGTTCGATTCGCGCCGTTTGCCATTTTCCATCTCTCTCTTTCTATTTGTACGCGATATCCACTCTCGTTACGACGCCACCTCGCAAACTGGCGATATTTCCGCGAATACTTCATTTGTATAGCAACCGAGGGAATATTTTTCGAAATGTTCTTTTTCATGCAAATTTCATTTCGATATCATGACGGTTCAAAGGTTGCATCAAAATGTCAGTGGATTCTTGAATCAGGACCACCGTACGTCGGCCGGACGCAACCCGTAAAATATCTTTTCGTCGCGATAGTCATTTTTCACGGTTGACCGTCGTCGAGGGCCGCGAGATAACAGCGGCTCACCTCTCCGGTATCTGTTCCCTTCCTGGCCGGGGCGCGCGCTCTCCTCGTTCTCTCTCTCGCTGGGTGGCAGAAGAGTAGGTCTAGCCGGCTAGTCATTAGTCACTTTCCGAAGCAGAGGCACAGACAGGCTGCGCCGGTATCCGTTCGCCGCCTCTTTCCATCTTTCTCTCGCCCTATGCTTGCCGCTCGACGCCCTCTCTGTCTGCACAGCCTTCTCCGGACGGCCTGTTCTCTCTTTCCATCGGCGACGTCGTTCCTTCTCTTGGCCGCGCTTTGCCGCGTCTCTATACCGGCCACCCTTAGCGATGGCTGTAAGACACCCCAGAGTCGTACGAGTGAATCGGTTCGAACGATTTTTAGCCCTTTGTTGGATTAATATTAGGGCGATGGTGGAATTCACCATGTTTTGGACACCTTGTTCTCCACTTTGCTTCTCTAATGACATTTCAGTCTTGATTATGAAATGAGAATTGACTGACAGGTATACACCCTATACAGCGAAGAGTGTACAGGGCTGTAACGGTCAAATGTGGCGAACGGTATCGATTTTGCAGGTAACTTCATTTATCAAATTGATAACCGATAGAGGTCGGTAAGTTGTTTGAAGTTGAGAAATTGGCGTACATTTATCGAATATACAACCCATCGCCTGGCAAAAGTATCAAAACTTTAGACCTAAAGTTAACGATCACTTCCTAACAATATTACTTACACAATCCAATAACCATAAAAAATCTCTCAGGCAATTGCAAAATTCATTTTAAAAAAGAAGGGAGAAGAAGAAGCACCTTGAACAGTACCTAATATCAAGAAACCGAGACCAATTAATCCTGGGTTCGCGTCGGGTTTCCCATTTCCCCGCAGAGATATCGGAAAGGCGCCCGAGGAGTGCGCGAACGCTCGAAATTGTTCGAGAACTCGCGTCTCGAGTGCCCATCGCTCGCTTGCCTTGCTAGAGCCAGCCGGGTGTCCCCCTCTGAAGCCGACGGCGGCGCCGGCAGCGACTCGAAGCAGTAAGTCTCTCCCTCTCCCGGGTTCCGCCGCCTGTGGCTTCGGCCCGTTCACCGTCCCCCCGTCGCCCCTGGCCGTCGCTCTATCTCGCGCTCCCTCGAGTCACGGAGAAATTCTGCCGACGCTCTCGCCTGCTCTCCCGGTGCTAAGCCTCTCGCGCGCGTCTATCTTGATTGAGAGCGAGGAACGACGCTGGCGGAGCGCAGCACGTTCTGCCAGTGGAACGGAACGGAACGGGTCGGGGACGGGTTCGGGGTTAGAGAGGAAAGTGGGATGGGGGATCGGAACGGCTGGCGGCAGAACGGCATCATACGGGGAGCGCGGAGGAGGACGGGGGGACGGGTTCGGGAAGTAGAGGAGGGGGATGAACGTTCTCTCGGAGACCCGTGATCCGGAGCGAGAGAGCGTTTATCGTGCCTTCCGTGAACACGAGCGGCACCAGGGGGGGACTGAGGAGGGGGACGGGTTGTCATTGATCGTCCCGACTGTGGCTCACGAGCCGCTAAAGGTCCCGTACAAGTACGGGCCCGTGAGCATGCGGCTCTCTGTATATCTCTGCGTGTGGGCGTGCGTATACGTGATGATCGCCGTACGTGCACGCACGCGTTTCACCGACGGCGGCGCGCCGTCGAAAAGGCACGCTCGGTTGCCCGCCGAAAAAACGAGACGAGACCCGCTGTTGCTGCTGCCGTTCTCCACCCAAGAGTCCACCGTTCTGAACGTTTTTTCCCTGGAAATTTGGTGAAATCGCTGGGGGGGACTGCGGTTATTGCGAAAGGGATCCGACGATGCGGTTTTTTCGACGACCTTTTCGTTTTTCCCTTCGGTTTCGCTTCGCATGCTGCAAGCTCCGGGGGCTTGATGGGAATCGAACCGAGTTGACTCCAAGAGCCTCTCGGTTCGACTTTTCGAAAAGTTCCGTTTGATTCGTGGCCTCGAGTTGAAGAATTGTTGAGTTCATTAATGAAGAATTCGCTATTCATTTTTCTGATTCATTTTTCTGACAAGATATTTTAATATCTGAACAAAAAAAATGAGATCAACTAGAACAGGAAAGTCGAGCATGGTAGGAGAAAATATTAAATCGGGCCGGAAACTCTAGAAAAGTTTGAAAATGCTTCTGACAGGTTCAACTAGACTGGAAAATTTTCGAGTTAAAAAGAAAATACATGGAAATATGAAAGATGGAATGCGGTTGATTTCCGAATACGTCAGTATTCAAACAGTGCTGACACTGTTTTTCAATATTATTATAAAACTGATGGTCAAAATTTTGCAGAAATATCGAAAATGTATTCGAATTTTGATTCCAGCTGTAATCGCAACGCTCGAAACGAAAGCTCGCGCTGAAAGTGTTCCATTAACAGGGTTGATTTTCGTGGAAGGGGGTGATTTTCGAAACCATTCTCGCACAAGTTGCACGCTGTTCGTTGCCACGGCCTTTTCCATTGTGCCCAGCTCGGAAAAGATTGCGGCCGGCTTTGGCTTCAATAGAAAGCGGTCGATTCAACACCGCAATCGCGGCATCTGTTACCGTGACGATCGACCGACGATTCTCGCTTCTCCTTTTTCATCCGGAGAGCTGGCTAATCGCCGGGACGTCGTCTGCTTTCCCGATCGAGAAACGCCTTCCTTTTTTCTCCGAGCAAGAGAGGAAAAATATTCTTCCATCATACTCGAAATGTAACCATTTTTGCAACCGTTGAAATAAAACGAAAGAAAATGTGAAGTTTTCGAAGCGTTTCACAGATGGTGGGAAACCACGTCCTTGTAAAAAGAGGAAACGGAGCAGAGCGGGTAACTGAACCGATAATTCCCCGCTACGATTTCAGAGGTTTGGCTCGGTTAACCGTAACCGTGGTTCCGAGGCCGCGCACCTCCGACCCTCAGTCAATAAAACAGTTGACCTCCTCCAGAAGAGCAGGAAATAATGCGGCACTACTGGAGAACCACCGGTGACTAGTGTGCACTCGGATTTTTGGCGAGCACCCTGAATTCTCTGCTAACAGTCTTGGCCACCGCGAAATTGCCCATTGAATTCGCTTCTTTTATTCCGACCCTATGAACCACCGCGATCCACGGGGGTAGAGTTTCGACTCAGAATAAAAGAAAAAAAGGAAAGAACTGTCGTGGAGCTTGTGAATTTTTGTGAAAGACGAACGATTTCTGGGAAAATGTGCTTCGGTTATTTAGAAGACTGTGAGAAATTTTATAAAGATTCTTTCATTTTTCCAACCGGTACAACTATAATATTGATCGTCCGAGGATCTCTTCGAATTCAATCGGTTTACGTCGTTCAAATCGTTTATTACTATCGACGGGGTAAAAATAAAATTTCCTTCGTAAAAGAAGGTGATCTCAGCTTTTCGGCCACGGGCCACGCAAAGACCTCACGCGTTTCTCTTTAGTGCATGACTCAGCGTAGCCGAAACAGCGTACGAACTCCGAAGCCACCCTCATTGTGTCCCCCCACCCTCTGGAGCAGAGCCCGGACCTGAATGCAGCCAGGCGGCGAACCCTGCTGCTCTCGACACTAATACCAGCACGTGCGTGTACTTTCATTATCGGAGCAGGGTCGGTGATAATAATCGTGCGCCGTTGGCCCGCGTTGAGAGGAGAGAAGGCCGAAAGGGGTGCGCTCGTTCGGGCGAGATCCGGAATACGGGATATATTAGGGCAAGGGGTTGGAAACCATTACGACCAGGGGGGAAGCGTCGATATTTTTTTCCCCGTACCGCTCGTTTCGGTGTCGTCCTTTCGATTTTTTTCTTCACCGCACCGGGGGGGAGAAAACGAGGGTCGTCTGCTTGAATTTTTGAGGACCCTTTGTGATTCCACGAAGAATCTCAAGCATTTCCAGAAATTTTAGAAACTGCATGTTTTTTTTAATTTTAACTAAACTCAAAAAGTTACTTGAATATTTGCAGTGAAGAGTAAAACATGAAAGAAGTATTCTTTTTTTTAACCCTTTACTTTGTTCCTTGTATATCTTAATCATAATCAAATAATAATTATCAATGCTTGTTACCAATTACACACCATACGTCGTCAGATTATAATGATGCGATAAAATAATGAAAAAATAAATTGAGAAATGAAGGAAAGTTCCCAATTTCGTACACACAGAACGTTTAACCCTAGAGTACTCAGCAGTGTAAGGGTTAACAAAAGATTTGAATTTTAAATTGTTAAGCTTGTACGTAAATCGCGGTGTCTTCAGCATCCGAGGAGTATCGCAATAAAGTTTCGAGTTGATAAATCAAAGAAAAATAAGGAGATATCTTGTAGACATTGCGAAAGAGGAAGCGAGTAGCAAGACCCGGAGACCGTGTAGAATCCGTGGCATATGTCGCGACCTTAAACCCGATACCCTTGCGTCGCAAAATTAAACGCGACTATTCGCGATCGTGCAACTCGACGCGGTCGCTTATCGTCGTTCTCAGCCGCTGATAACTCGCAGTCGTCGGCTCGGCTAATTAGCGGGGGCCAAGTTTTCCCGATTATCGTGCCGGAAACTTCGGGTTTCGCCTCCGACTTTCGGCTCGCGTGATCGATCCTCGAACGGCTGGCCCTCGGTTCACCGCGGTTAACCGTTCAGAAAACGCGGACGCGTGTAAGCGTCGGGACGCCTATTTACGTAGCCGACGGCCGTTTTGAATTTAACCGGCGTAACGATCGATTTATATATCCAGCGGCCTACCTATACATATCTCTTATTTATTTGCGCAAGCCAGCGCCGCCGCGACGTGCTTTCCGTTCGCTTTCGCCGCCTCGGCGAACATTATTTCGCCGGCTGACGCTTATCTGCGCCGCCTCTCATCAACAAGATCCTCGGCTTTTTGTCCTTCGCCTCTTTCACGTCCGCCGATGCTTCGTACCCGTCCTTTTCCTTTTTATTTTTCTCGCCTGACGTGCTGTTTCTCAGCTCGATTTTCTGGGCCACGCGGATACACGCCGAAAGAACAGCGGGATAAACCGCAAATCTGTTTCGCTATGCTTCCTTTGGTTAAGAGTAAATATAGAGAAAGGAGTCTCTTACTATTTGCAATGGGAGATTCCAAGGAGAGCCTGAGGAATTTAAAAATTTGCAATTTCTAAAAATACAGTACGTCTTATTTGACAAGAGTCCACTGTGCATAAAATTAAAGAAGGTATAGGAAAGGTTGTAAACCTGTCACTCTAAAAGATTCTGTTTACAGAGTTGATGGTTCAAAAAAAGGGGGGGGAATTTTTCTGTCTGGGTAGCAAGATGTCAACGCGATTCGAGATTGCCGGAAAAGTATGAAAATTCGAAAGACCGGTAGGAGACGGTGATATTGGTGCCGAAAGAGCGGCACGGTAAGTCGAGTGTCCGAGCTCGGGCCTCGGCCATACAGTCACGCTTATAACCCATGGAACATAACCGTGCTGGCTGTTGTGCGTGGCGCGATGCTCAGCGGCCCGTAGCCAGGAGCGGCCGGCGGCAATTAGTAGCGGGCCGCCAAGGGAGCCTCGGCCTCAGCCTTTTTCCCCCAACCCCCGCGTTGCGCCCATCCCGCGGTCGGTCCTTTTCCCCGTCTCGTTTCCTCTCACTCGCTCTCTGTCTTTCACGCGCGCGGCTTCCCTTTCCTCTTCCTCTTTCCGCCTCTTTGCCCTTGGCGAACCCACCGCTGCGCCGGCTGCCTCACCGTCCTTCTTCGGCCGAGCCTCGCTCGACCCGACTTTACCCGACCCCGCTCGACTCGACGCGACTCTGCACGACCCGACTCGACTCGACTCCGACCGTGCACGACTCCGAGGTTCCTCAACGACTACGCTCGCTCCACCGTCTGTCTCCGTTCCACCGCCGCTGCTTCCTCCTTTTTCCTCTTTCTTCTTCTCCCGTCCTCGTCGCTCCGCTGCTCGATTGCTTCGCCGACGCCGGAACAGGCGCGAGAGAGAAAGACGCCGACAGCTAGTTTAGCGGAGAGCAACGAGGAAAGGGAGCGCGACGGAACGGTTCGCCCGATGGAGCGGGAGAGTACGAGTGAAAACGACGGGAACGTAGCGCGGCAGAAGCGACGTGGCAGCAAAAAAAGAGGCGCTCGGAGTGAAAAGAGCGGCGGGCAGGAGGAGCGAAGCGAGAGAGGACCAAGAGAAAAACGTGGAATCGCTCGACGGAGAGGAAGAAGAGAGACAGAGAGGAGAAGGGTAGAAGCCGCAGGCTTTTTGTCCCGCCACCGCCGCCGCCACCCGACAAAAATAGACCCCTGTTCGTGTTCCCCCGTCCTCCTCAGACCACTCGGTCTCTTGCGTCTGTGTGCGGACCGGGGGTACCCGGTGTGTACCATAGAAGCGTTCTCCTCCGCTCGTATCTCGGTCTTCAATGGCGCCAACGGGTCTTCCGTCCTCGTTCTCCTGTCTCCGTCCATTCTTCGACGCGTTCTTCGTCCTGCCTTCCGTTGGTCGTTCACGGCCCGTACACCGAGAGACACCGAGTCGAGCCCGAGTCGAGAGCGCGAGGTTGTTAGAGGGTGCCCGAGATGAGGCCGATAGAACACGCCTCGATGATCCCTATCTGCCAGGCGTCCGGTAACGTGGGCGTAGGCGGCGAGGTGCCTACACGCAAGCCGCGACACAGGCCAGCAGTACCCGCTTTTCCCCCTTTCGTTCAGCCCTCGTTCCTGCCCCGATAACCCGGCCGCCCGGCAAATCGCGATACGTATCGACCCCTTTCCTACGACCCCCTTCGCCAACAAATAACTTCCCAAACTCCTTTCCACGGACGGGATCGCAGAGCGTATGGTCGACGTTTCTCCCTGTCGCGCCCGATCCGTGTCCCGTCACGTTCACGGCTATCCCGTCGACCGTCGCTGAGGGACGAAAGAGAGAGAGAGAGTGTACGAGTTTACGGAGGGGGACCAGAGGGGGTTGGATTACGTTCCTGGGTGCGGTTGACACTTGTTCGCCACGGCTCACGCCGCGGCACGATTTAAAGCGACGCGTTTAGATCGTCGCGTCGCGCGTCCGGTGAAACCGAGCGGAGTCGCATCGGGGGTGGGTGGACAGGGGCGAATGGGTGGAGAACGAAACCGTGGTTGGCCGGCCGTTCGAACATGAGAAATTATTGGAAAAATTCAACGCGGTTCCGAATGCTCGAGAGGATCGCGTGCTCGGCTTGTGAAACGGTTTACTGGAACGAAAGCGATGAACTTGAATTGTTTCGATCTATCCGAGGGTCGTCAAGATGGTCTTTCCTTATTAACATAACTTCCCATTTCTTTCGAAATCGATCGCTGTAATCATTACATCGCGATCAAGTATTTAAAACGTAGATAAGTTTCTGGCATATCAGTGAAAGTCGTAAATACTTGCAGGTGAAATATCAACGACCCATATTAATCCAGGTGTTTCACTTTCGCAAGTGTTAATTACACTTCCGATCATTTTCTCAGCTTGTACTCACGATTAGTTTATAAAAACCATGGAAAGCGTGCAAATAACAATGTGACATGAATCTTCAAAATTTTATAATTTCTTTCAATTATCGAAGCTACTAATTACTGCATGCAAATCAGAGATTTCTATGCAATTTTTTCCGGAGTTCCATAAATATGAAATAGTCAGACGGAGAGGGGGTATCGTTTTAGAGGGGGTCGGCTTAAAATTTCTTACACATTTCCAATCCTAAGAGACTGTTCTTAAGACCGGTTCTGCATACGCGAATTTTTCGATTCGACGGAGGTATGCGCCTCTCTAGCCGGTAATCGATACCAGAACTCCGTCGAGCATCAGGAATTCGTTCCGTCCGTGCGTGGAATTCTCCTAGCTGGAAAATAGCATTTCCTCGCTGTCATACATTTTTATACGATACAAGGATGTTCCCCGTCAGCGACAGACCTCTTCTTAGCGCTCACAATTCTTCTGTCTCTGGCCAGTAATCAAGATTCTTCTCGAACTCCATTCGGGAACCCTTTGTTCCTTTCGTTCCTTCGTGCAATTCAACCGATCGCTTATGAATGATAAAAAGTTCGATGACTCGTTTCCAACGGAAAAAGAATTTCAGTCGCAAGTTTAGTAATTAATGCTTGCAAAAACGAAGTAGCTGTTACGTGCGAAATTCTACGTCAAAGCGTAGTACTAGACGTGCGAAATGTTCGAAACGGAACAGCGTGTGTTCTAACTACTGTAGAATTGTTACGTATACGCGCATATGGAATTTCACGTATTCCAGCAACGTGCAAACGGAGTGCTGCACGCTCCAAATGCTGGCAAACGGAGTGCCGCGTATTTCGTTCGCGTGAAAACGCAGTTCTACCTGTCTTGTCGCGAAATTCGACGCGTTTCGGTATCGCGGATACGTAATATCGCGCAGTTGCGATCGCTGAGAAACGAAGCTTAATTTACGATCTCCTCGGATTATTTTGCCAAGCGAATTTTTTCAATTTCAACGGAAATCGTGGTCCGTCGGTAGGCTTTTCGTCGATTTATCCGCGAGAACTTCTGGGACCCCTGTCGACAATCGATGCAGAAGCACGCTCGACTATCCGGAACGCGTTTTCCTTATTCCCCGAGGACGACGATCGCTACGACTGAGTGAATACCCATAGAGAAAGACGGAAGGACGAAGATGGAGGTTAAGAAAGAGATGAAAACGAGAGAGCCGGAGTGAAACTACGTCCGCGGTTGAGTATCCGGTATCCACGGCTAATTAGCCACACCTCCGCCACGCTCTTTTATCATCCCAACGTTTCCATCGCTTTCTTCTGTTATCCGCTCGATCCGCGAACCGGCCGACGAGCGGTGCTCCTCTCGCGGAACGCTTCGAACCCGCTTTTGGCCGCGGCAACAGAAGAAATTTGCGGTCAACGCGGCGAATCTTGCGGAACGCCGTCCCCATACCGTGGGACGAATTAATCTCCGCCAGCTAGAAGCTCGTCTTCCTCCTTTTTCTTTCTTTTCTTCTTCTTTTTTCTCTCTCTTTTATATCTACACCGTGGATCTCGGAGCGAGAACGCGTAAAATGGAACGGAGATTCGTGGATCGGGTTTAGTGTAACGATGAACGCATTCCGCGGTAACTGTTCTTGGACTCGGCATTGAATTGTGAAAAAATATAATTGAAAGTAATAATTTTGTAATGGATGTCTTGATTTTATTCAAATAATTAATGGATTTGTAGATCAGAACATTTGGGTACAGGGGTCGGGTATGGTCGGAAAATGATCTGATTGTTTCGAAAAGTGTTTTCAAGCCTTCCTGATGTGACATAACTACAAATAACCATACTGCATTGCGAAAGCAACTAGTTAGTTAAAATGAAGAATACTTCACGGATAACGTTGCGTCCGGTTTATAACTTCTTTCTTTTATTTTTTCAAAATATCTCGTACGAATCTAGTTTCACCAGTTTCTCGAACATTACGAATGCAAGATCCGAAACGACATTCTCCACGGCGTCTGAACGCGTTCTCGTCCAAGACGTTTGGACACTTTCGTCACGGTCGGATATCGTCTCCTCGGTACGCCACTCTTCATTTCCGCGCGCTCGACGAGCGAAAAGTCGGTGCCGGGTATTTTGCGGCCCCCGGAACCGTCGGGAAGTTACTCTAATTCCTTGAAACTGCGCTCACTGTTTACGAGAGGAAATCAAAATCAAGCTCGGAAAACGGCGCCCTTGTTCCGTCAACGCTTCAACGGCTCGGATAGAGTAATGGGATCCGTGAGCTGGTAGGACACCTCGCGTTTTATTGTCCTAACTCGATTTATTCTTCCCAGGATATCCGTGGAACATCGTTCAACGACTTTAAACGCGTTTCACCTTTCTCCGATGCAAGATGCAATTCCGCTGCACTTGGAAGCACTTTCGACGAAAGATAAAAACACTTTGCAATTAATTACTCGTACGTGACATTAATCGTCTCGCTGGTACTTTAATCATTTCTCCCGAAATCATCCGGAATAAAATTATTTATCAAGATTATTTTAGAATTCGGTACATGGACATAATTCTTTCTTTGTAATAATAAATTAAACGGCTAAATTGCGTGACACCAATGATATCTCCTCGGAATTTCAATAATTAAGCATAGAATCGTTCGGAACTTTACGCGAGTCGTAGTCGCGAGCAAGAAAACACCTTTTCTCCATTCTTGGTTTGCTCAACCCTAGGAATCTCATGCAGTGCGCCACGCGAATGGAAAGGCCAAGTATGATCGCGTGAAACGGTCCGTGGAATCGCGATGGAAATCCATTATCGGCGTCGGAAAGAAGCGGAAGGGTTGTCGTGGAAGTCGAAAAAGGAAGGATCGGAATTTCCATTGATTGTGGTCAAACCGGAGGTCCGTTGTATGCAGTCAGATTGCCAATGCACGGTTTGTTTGCCAGAGGTTCACGTGACCGTTGCGAATTAGGATTAAACCGCGCGTATCGATCAGCGCGTTGCTCTTCATTAAGGAACGCTACGTGCGACGAATTCCCCTGATCGACCCCCTCGTCTTCTTTATTTTTTGGTCTTCCTGGCTCGCTTTCGTTGCTAGATCGAGGATCACGAGATCGCAGGACGATCGCAGAGATTAAGATTAAAGTGAGATTGAGCGTGTCTAGACGCTTCGAGACGCTTTGGCAAGTAGCACGAGGAATCTTATGAATTTCGTTTCTTAACTGTGAAGAGTCGGACTTCGATTCTTTCTAATTCACCGGAACACGACTTCGCCTTTCACTCGTTTACCGTGGAAACGATGAGTCTTCAGGTTTAAGACTATAGGCGGAAATTTTAGAATTTCTTTAAGGGGCTGATTTCACCCCTGGTATGTGTGGTGTAATTTGGAAGGGGGAGGGTGGTCTTGGCCTATTGCAATTTTAGGATTTTAAGTTTCTAAGAGTCTAAGGTTCTGAAATTTTAAAATTCTACGATTCTAAAATGTTAAAATTCTAAAATTCTAAGGTTCTAAGATTCTAAATTTCTAGAATTCTAAAATTCTAAGATCCTAAAATTTTTAAATCCTTAAATTCTAAAATTCTAAAATTCTAAGACTTAGGTTTTAAAATTCTACAAATCTAAGGTTCTAAAATTCTAAAATTTTAACATTTTAATACTGAATGATCGAACGTCCCTGGTAAGATTTTAATGCATTAGACTTTACGTGCGACGTCGTCTGGTCTAAAAATGATCCCGACCAATCGATCGTCCATCAAATTTAGTTGTCCCTCTTCGATTTACGATATCCGTGGCTGTGTACGTGTACTCGGAGCCGCTGGTTAACGGGAGGCGTTATCGGACGTCGAGCTACAAAGATCTGAGGTATAGCCGATAATATCGTCGGCAATATGAATGACAGCAGGGATAGTTATCGCCAGTATACGCGGCTACCTTTTGCCTGGAATTATCTCCCTCGACAACGATATCGATTGTCCCGGTAGATAGCGTGGCGTGAGTCGGCGCTTCATTCTCAGTTTCGCTTCTTTCCGCTCCGATCGGTTTCGAGATAAACGCACCGCGCGTGACCATTAAGTCTCGCGACTTTGAAAAGAACTGCAATCATTTTCTTTTTAATTTTTCATCCATCATCCGACTAAAGAATACATTTTATCATTCCAATTCTACTTCGACACTTGAGAATAATCGCAGAAATTCATTCCTGGTGTTTTTCAAAATAACACATTGGACCCAAATTATTTTTACAAACATCCAAAAAATGTACCAACGAGTACGAGGAATCCAAATATGAAAAAGGAAAAATTCCCCCGCAATTATGTTCGAATCTGTCGAAACACACACGAGGGATATTTCCCGGTAAAAAGAAGAAAGTCAACGAGCGTGTACTTTGAAAGGAAACAAAGAAAAGAAAAAAAAAGAACCCGTCTAGCCGACGAAACGCTAAACGCAGAGTCCGGACGTTCGTCCGTTGAAATGCTCGCTGCGGAAAATTCGGAAAGTTCCGGCAGCGGGGCCGTAAAACTTTCCGCCGCTGACTTCGAGGTAACAGCGTTTTTACTCGCGCTCTCGAAAAAAGCGAAACAGAAGAAAAAAGGAGAAAGAAAGATCAACCGAGCGGAAAGGAGAACGAATAGGAGGGAGAAGGACGGTTCGCGAGTAGAGACTCGCCGCGTAAAACTCGGCCCCGGGTAATCGAAGCCACTCTCGCGGCCGTTTCGTTTCTCGCCGATCGGGACGGGCGAAAAAAACGAGCCTCACGACCCGCTCCGGCGTGGCGACGGGCGCGGGGAGGGGGAGGATCATCGATTTTCAACAGGCGTCCGACGCCGATGGGACCGAGAGAAAGAGAGAGAGAAAGCGGTAACGCGCGGTGGCGCCGCGAAAGAAGCCGGCACACGGACATTTAAATCTAAAAACGAGCGGACGAAACTTCGGCCCTGGGGTAATTGGAGGGTCGTGGAATTTGTTGCCCCGCCGACGTGGTGTGAGGCCGGCCAAGAGACGCTGAAATACGAGCGACGGTTAAGCGCGCGCTCTCGGCCGCGACCCTGTTGAGCGAGAGAAATAACGGGGACGGAAAGAGAAAGAGCGTGATGCCGAGGAAGGGAGGTGTACGAACGCGCCCAGACGGAGGAGAAAAAGGGACAAGTGTGCGAGGAATTGTGTCGGGTGGTACTGAAGAGAGGGACACGAGGGAGGAGAGAGGCGGATAATCGGGGCGTACCGCAAATCTGCGTGCGTGTAAGCGAGTTAGAATACAAGCGAACCGAGACGGCCGGAAGCGATGGAGAAAAGGAGCAGTGAAAGGGGGGAGAGGGAAAAAAAAACACGAGAAAGCCGGAGAAAGAAGCCGTATGGACCCACCGACCCTGCCGGCCTGCACGCGGAACGAGGCAACAAAAAAAAAGAGCCACGCGGATACAAAAGCGAGAGAAAGACAAAGGGAAGGGAGACAGCGTGAGGTAATGGGTCATAGGTGCGAGGTTTGCGTGTAATTGGATTCATCCCCCTCGCTACACGTTTCACCTCTTTCTTTGTCCTCGACGCACGCCTCAGCCCTTTGGTGTACAGTCTGCTTAAAACAAGCGCAGACTTTATTATTTTAATACTATTGATTTCATTATTGCAACTGAATTTGCAATTCTAATATTCTTGACCGGTGCCTGAAGATGTTAACCCTTCGTCAAAAATCCTTCTCTAGATCAACGCTGTTCTGTTGTTTGCTTTTGCTAAACGGAAGGGGATGAAAATGTAAACCGGGTGGACTAAGGGTCTTTTTTCACTTATATTAAGATTTTTGTCACCCATTCACAAAGACTTGTCTCTTTACTGAGATTTTGAAAATTATAGCACCCTGAACCGTCCTGAACTACTCGCTAGTAAAAGTCCTTCCTTTTTCTTAAAAAAGTTTCCAAATAATCCGGATAAAACACAGAATTTCTGTGCCTATACTTATTTTAAAGAGGCTATATGTCCTTATAAAACGAATTAACCCGTGCGCAATCACGAAACAGACGACACGAGGGGCGGTATTGGTCGAGAGACGCATTCCGCGTTGTTGTTGCCGCCGCAACTGCTGGGTGCCCGCTTCGCGCCTCCGCTCTCTTATCTTTCTAACTTTTCCGTACTCGCTGACGTCAGTTGCTTCCCCTCTCGCTGCTGCTCCTCCTCCCTTGCACGCCAGTTGGCTATCCTTCTCCATCCAACGTTGTATCCAATTCCGCGCGACGCGACGGCTTCTACGGTAGCCACGCCGCCCCTTCTCGCCCCTACGTGCGAAATTTCAAACTTCCAGCGCGGCAGCGGCGGATCGTAAAACTTGAGGTGGCTGTGGGAGTCCGACGAGCGCGACAACGATCACCGAACGAGAACGGTCGCGCTCGTAACGTAACACGACGACCGCCTGTGTGTGTGGGTTGTGCGGCGCCGACTCTGTGTGCGCGAAACACGACGGAGACCGCGCGCACCGGACCGGAGCGGATGTAAAAGGTTAGAGTGGGACCCGCCTTGGAATTGCTCGTACCGCGCTCTTTAACGTGGGCGCGTAATGCAGCGATCCGTGAATCCATTGCGCGGCCACCGTGGAATGGACTCGTGAGCTTTATTTTTTCGTCTCTTTTCCATCCCTCACTTTCTATCCTCGTTCTTCGGCTCTCGTCCTTTCTTTCCTGGCTTTCATTATGACTTCGAACGGGATGAACGCTAAGGCACGGTACTTTAGAACCCCGGCTCGACTGAATCGATGCCGATATAGGTGTATCCGGTGATGAGGTGACGGGTTTTTTGTCGGCGCAGTCAATTAAGATCGCTCGTAATAAGGCAGCCAAGCTCGTAAATGTCCGACGCGAAGGTCCGTCTCGTTGCTGATGCGAGCGGTTCGAAAAAAAAATCCCACGGGTTAACCGAAAGTCATAAAGCATCGCGACGGTGTGCGTAAAGCGTGCCAGCAGACACGGTTCGCCGCCCAGTCACTCTGGATCGTTTCCCATCGACAGACGAGGAGGGACCGGGGGGGTTATCGTCCCGAAATCTCGACGACTTTTGACTCGGACGTCACCGTTAAATCCTCCGAAGGATCGGAGAAAAGAAAAAGGAGTGGAAAGAAGAGCGCGACCGGGAGGTTGGGGGGAAATGAACGAGCATCGTGAAAAGAGCTCGTCGAAACTCCGGGTGGGCTGATCGGCTGGAACAATTTCCGAACGATCGATTCGGCCAGCGGAGGCTGCACACGGTGCAACGAACGCGGCCCTCGGGGTCACCCGGTATAAATGTCGCCGCTTGCGGGATCGTGGCTTCGAGCGTTTAGCAGCCCGCAATCGGCCGACTGGTGTGTTGATTCCCCGTGCCGGCGATATACAGAGCCAAGCCGGGTGAGAGAGGCAGGGAGACTGTGCGGGTCGGGGGGCGGGAAAGAGAACCGACTGGCAGGCAGGCAAGCGAAGAGAGAACGGGTCGGGAGACAGCACAGGCGGCACGAGAGAGAGAAGAATACAGGGCGTGCGCGCAAGAACGACATAGAAATAGCGCGCGAGGAAGATAACCACGAGGGTGAGGCGAGAGAGAGAGAGATAGGGTGGCAGAGGTTGGAGCTTGGCCCGGCATGGCGCGGCCTGGCTTTGCCTGGCCCGGCTTGGCCTCGTGCTCGACCCTGCCTGGCCTGCGGCCGCATGTTCCTCCGGCCTGGCTGGTGTGTGCTCCTCTTCCTCCTGCCGCGGCAACCGAACGCAAACGTCTGGTTAATGAGGCGCACGCACACACGCTCGCGCGCACGCGCACCGTACGTGTCCCCTCGACGTCGACGCCCTCCTCTTGCACCTCCACGCCGCGGTGAGTCCTCCTCATCCTCCTTCTTTCCTCTCCGCCGGCCTCGAACACAATGCGCCACGTCGCGCTGCCTAGGCGTCACGGTAATGACATACTCCCACATGCACGTTATGTCCGATATCGTGCCGCCTAGCAGTAGCAGCAACGCCGCCAGCAGTGTTACCACCACCCAGCGACACCGACACCGACACCCGACACCAGCCCACCACTACAACTAGCCGTCGTCTCTGTCGTCGCGACCGGTAGCGGCAAGCGGTAACAGCAACAGCTACGGCCGACAACGTCGTCGTCGTCGTCGTCGTTGTCGTCGGTAGCAGCTGCGACCGGCTGTCCGGCCAGGAAGCCAGCGTGCAAACTGCCCGATACGGTCGCCACCGTAATTGAACAGGCCGCGAAACCGTGGAGAATTATTTTTTCATCAGCATTGCCGCAAGTGTGCGTGTCCTTCTGCCGTGCGATCGATGTCGAATCCGGTATAGAGGACCGATGCTCGTGGTCCACTTGAAAAACGCCAAGAATCGGATGCCAAAAATGGCAGTAAACCAAAGAGAAACTTAAGACACAGAGGATTCAACTTTGATGAACAGCAGAACAGCTTTCCGTTAGATATTACGAATTTGTTTTACAACATCCCTTCTCAAAGTTATCCTACTTTTGGAGGAGCGAACAGTATCGGGGACGCAGGGTTTACAAAGGTACAAGAATAGAACTGGTAGACATGGGCGTGGAGAGATCGTCCGATCCGAAACGATATTGACCTAACTCGGTTGCTACCCAAGTGTAATTGACCAGCCGTTTGAAATTTAACAAACCCAGATGAAAAATGAAGCTAAAGTAGATCCTAATCCTAAGAGGACTTCCCCTATACCCAGAGTCTTCCAATTTTTCAGGCTCGTTCCCTGAAATATCGGCGCAACAAAACAAAGTCTTTGTTCCCTTAACAAAAATTGTCTTTCGAAAGGAAAACGCGGTGCTCGGCATCGACGAGCCTTATTTGGAGTCCCGTTTGAAACGCATTGCAGTCTGTTCAAAGACGACTCTTCTCCATTCGCGATCGATTGCACGCTATCCAAGCGAGCCATCCGCAAAAGAGAACATCCCGACTCGCAAATCGTCGTCGAACTCGGCAGTTGAATTGTTCCGACGCGTCTCCGGATGGAACGGTTCCCATTTCTCCTTTCTTTTTTCTTTTTCTTCCCCTCCGCCGCAAACGATCCGCGCATATTCTAAATTGCGAGGCTGGATAATGTTTAACGGCGGTGAGAGCAGGGATGATGCTTCGGGCAGGGTGGGTTGCATTTAAAATCCATCCGGCAGCGCGTCGTTACCGGCACGCATCGATGTAAACCCGACCCATGCTCCGTGGAGATTAATATTCCCACATGCAATCAGAGACCATGGTAGCTAGCCGGGTACAACTACACGCTCGATGCTTGCCGTATCGATGCGGCTGATTGCTCGCAGAGGAAACTGCGTCTGACCTTAGTTATCGCCCGCGGACCAATGAAACACGCCAGAAATTCGACTGGTCACCCAGACCCATACGGTGTGCGTTCCGTCTTGTCTGGTGGGATCCTGTTGCAGAACCGGCTTCCGATATCTCGTAATTTCCAACCCAGCCACCGAGCGACGGCTACGGGATTCATGACGGATGCCGGGCTTCGTGAATTTTTCAAATTCCACGCTAGCTTACTCGTTTCTCACCTTTTCTCTTTTCCTCTCCTTTCTTTTTCACGCCGCCCTGATTTGTGCGCGCCGAGACTCGGGCAAGATCGTAAAACATACTGTTACGGTATGTAGATGCTTTCTTATTTACGCTTTTCGAGTGGAGATTATGGGATTCTTTGTCTTCCACCTTCCTCTTATAAATTAAGGATCTTGAATATTTTTTCAAAATTTCCTTCGTTTTACTGCTCGCGAGGAAAAGAGGAAAGAAAGGCGCTATTTTACGACGTTCAGAAAGTATGGAGGAAATTCCTCCTGGGACGGCTTTCCGGCGTATCAATTTTCATCGTCGCGCGCTTATTCCGCGTCTCCATCGGAGCAATTTCATTTGAAACGCGGGAGAGAGAGTGTCGTTCGAGCGTTCCGCTTGCCAGCAGGAAAAATCGCGATCGCCCGAAAAGTATTTCAACGGGTTCCTTTTTTCGAGACCGCTTGATCGGTCGGTTCCTCGCTAAGAGATTAATCCTGTCAGCTCTTGCTTTCCTTCTTCCCGTTTTCCTCGCTGAAAAAAGGAAGGTCCGACCGAAGGAATCTTACGTAGAATCGATCTCTTCCCAGCTACTCGTTCTTTGACTCCATCTCGGCCGTTTGTAGGTTATCGTTCCAGGTATGCGCGTTTTTCCGCCGCGCGCAATCTTCCACGCTCGCCGCTCGAGTGTTTGTTCACGCGTGAAAAATCCCCGCCGTCGGCGGCCTTTCCACCTGGCCAGAAGCAGCTCCGTGCAGCGCGTGCGGCCTGTTTAAAGGCTGATTCGCACGGTGCAGAGGAGTCTTGGCGCCTGCGAAATCATCGACACGGAACTGCTCAGGCGAACGGGTTTGAAGGCTGTTTCGCGCGAGACTGGGAGGAAAAAAGGAACACGCGAAAGCTGAACAAGGTGAACGGAGATGAAAGATTTCAGCGTTATCTTGTTGCGTATCGAGCGGCTGATTTTGAAACACTGTTGCTTAAGCTTCACGCTTCGTAATAAATTTCACCCTCGCTTAACGTATGTCACGAAATACATATTTCATATAAATTTTAATACAGATCTGAAACTGGGTTGCCAACTTGGCTTATTTTGGGCCAAATTCCGGGAATTTGGCATTTTTTAAATTTTGCTGTAACATAAGAATTCGATCGCTATCCACGTTCGCAGTCTGATCGAAAGTCTCCGCGGCGAAAGGGTTGCGGCAAGTGTAAAGGAAAAAGAAAAATTCCGACAAATCCTCGTTAGAGGCAAGTGGAAGCGACGAGAAGGAGAGAGGCGGCACGGAAAAAGTTGCTCGAAGTGTGGGGCGGTAGGGAGTCGACAGGAAGCGAGAAAAACAAAGCGTCGGGACAAGAGGCGGCGGAAGAAGCGGCAGACGAAGAACGCGAGAGGATAGATGCGATGGATTCTGAAGTGGGATGGGCTGGAGTGGAACGGATGAACGACTGGATGGATAGCGCGATGAAACCTTTGAAGAGGAAGCATGCGTACTGCCGTGTGCCGGTCGTTGCCGCGCCTTTTACATTTTCCAGCCTGTGGCCATCGGATTTTCCAACTGCACGCAACAGTCCGGCTCTTTTATGCACAGGATTCAAACGCGTAACGGTGCTGCTCGTATATCTTCGACCATTCTCCTTATAGATGCAGAAAATCAGTTTCAAAATTCCCATCAAGTATTTTTGGGAATCCATTTCTAAGTGAAAAGAACAGAAAATTTGTAAATATATACAATTCCCTTATTCCTGCTTATAGTATTTTTTCATTTAAAAATCCTTTCCCTGTGGTTTTAAATCGATGAACGGATTATTAGATAAAAACAGGAGAAAAGGGGATGGTGTTAAAAATGGCTGGCTCGAGGTGCTGGCAGATTTTAGTGGATTGAGCCGGCAACGCAAGACCGCCGGTGAAAAGTGAGGAAAGCTCCGCGGAAAATAAGTACATTGACGTGCCGGAGAAGAATAAAAGCCGTTCCTCTCGGTGGCGGGGTTGCAGCCTGGAATTTCCAGAATTCAGCCGGTGCATGCGAATGCGTTCGAGTTGCGAGCGGAAACCGCGTTCCACGGTGCTCGTTTCTGATTTCACTCGAACGGCCACGAGCTTGGAAACTGTTAAATGTTTTGCCTCTGGTACAGAGAAATTACTCGTCGATACCCGGCGATAAATTATCCCTGCTACTTGAACGCGAAACGCAGAAATTGTGGTGGTAATTCAGAAATTAAATCTAAATTTAAACATCTTTTTAAGATAAAACATTCTATATTTAGTCTATTTTTCATTCCCTCCAACAATTTCCTTTTAGAAACAAAACATCTAGTTTTGTATCACGCTAAGCCACCCCTTCATCATTGACGGCCTATATGCAGCTAAAAAAAAAGAGAGGGATGGATTCGATCGATCGGCGCCGATCCTAAATGCCTGTCTAATAATTCACGTAGTCGAAGGCGGGATCAGCCGGAATCACACTTGAGAGGGTCCAGATTACACGAGCCGAGCGGCCGATCGAAATGGAAGCGCGGGGGTGGCGATGGTGGTGGGAGTACAGGGGGTGGCAAGCAGCGGTGAATTCGAAGCGACGGGGTTCGATGCGTGACACGGTAACGCAAACAGAAATCCGACACGCCAGCCAGCAGACACAGAGAGGACAGGGTGTCACGGAGGGGTAGGAGACGGGGGATGAGGGACAGACCGGTCCGTAACAGGGGTGGGCTTATGCCGTTCGTTCGTTCGTTCGTGTTGACTGTGGATCGTGCTCTCTACCCCCGTGGCCCCTGACTTCCCGTGTCGTCGTACGAGGGTGGAAACGCGAGTTCGTCCCACAATGGAAGTCGCACGCGCGACACGCGTGCTCCGGGGGGAAAGAAGAATTTACAGAGGACAGAAGCGGTCACTTGTGCCAGCCGAGCTTTTGCCTCTTTTTTTTTCCTTTTTTCACCCCAAACCCCTTGCGTGCTCGACCGTGTCGACTGCGATTCTACCACCATCAAAAACGTGTTTCTTTCTGTACACACAATAGTGTAAAGTTTAGGAAATCATTTTTTGATATTATATACACTCGCTTTAAGGTAAAATTAATTGCAAATGCAAAAGCGAATGTTGCTCTAACGAAGAGCCTGTGATAATGAAAAAATATTAGAAAATGAAGAAGATTGGATGGAAAGAAAGTGTAAGATTAGAAATCCGAGAGTCTCTCGCGACAGGTTCCGACGGTGGATCTGAGAAACTTCTTCGCGAAGGAAGAAATCGTGCGACGTCCAGGTTTTCTCGTTCTCAGCAGTTCCTGGTACTCTTCCAAGATCGTGAACCGTTCCTTGCCAGAATTGGTTTAAGAGTTCGCGACCTTTTCCGCCACGGGATGACCCAGCCGACTGGCGTGGATCGCTCGTTTCAGCAATCTTGCCTTTCTTCTTTGGCAAGATTGAAACCGCCCTACCGCCTATCATCCACCGTTTAGTCGCCTCGAGCAACAAAATTGCGTTTGCCCTAGCGTCGATCGAGAATTAAATCTCGCCGACTAATCTCGCTATTTCCTTGCCCTTCCACGGGAAATCATCGAGGGATGTTTACGTTTCGCAGAGAAAAGTGGAAAAACCAGTAAAACTCTGGTAAAAGATGAAAAAGGAAATGATTTTTAAACCCCGACACCTTTCGCGGAACATTTCCTTCTGTCTCCGGGCACGCCTTTCGTCGCCGTTCGAAGAACGCCGTGCCACGAATTGCCGACGTAAAAAAAAAAAAGAAAGCGAAAAAGACCGCTGTAAGACACAGCTCCCGGCTCTATCGGGCCCCGTGCAGTCGGCACGAAAATGCTACCGGGTTCCTCTGGTCCGGATTCGGTAGCAGCGAACCGCGGTACGCTCGTCCCCCGTCAGCGATTTCACATTTTTTTCTCCGGTCAGCCGTTCGTTCGGCTCGGCTGCACGGCTCTAAGCGTGTACTTTTTAGCGCTGATCTTTACGGGACAGCCAGCGCAGTCCCCCCGCTTCCCCCCCCACCTCGAACCCTGTGCGGCTCTGCACGCGCTACCTCTTTCTTCCCGTTCCCGTTCTCCCTCCCTTGAGGCAACACTAACCCAACCCATTTCATCTCTCTCTCTCCACTCTATCCTTCTCCGTTCCTCTTTCAGCCGGTATAATGCGCGCCGGCGGTAAGCCGGCTGGCAGCTGTCTTCCGTGCAACCAACAAGCCTGGTCTGGCCCGTTCCACGACTCTCCATGCGTGGAATCTCCGGAGATTCCTCCTCCTCCTCTGCCGCTCCTCAATCTAACCCTTACTCTACCCACCGTTGACTCTAACACCGTGCGATCGGCTAGGTGGCTCCTCGTCCCACGCGTTTGCCTGGCCTTTCCATCTTCTTCCCTCGCACGTAGCTCTTATCGCGTCTCTCTCTCTCTCCCACGTCTACTGGCTTCCAGTCTGACGCAGACGCCATCTCTGTCTGGCAACACTCGGCGGCCGTATACGGCTTCGACCCGGCACCAGAGAACGGGACGCGCGTTGAACGGAGAAGGACGGAGAGTAAAACGGGTCGGTGGATGGAGTCAGAGGATGCCGAAGTTTCGTCCGAAGCGTGGACGGGACAAGTATTGTCCGAATCCCGTCCCGCTCCGGGCTCAGGGGTCCCGTTTCAAGCCGTGGCTGAGGGAACACTCTTCTCCGCAAGGCTTCCAGTCAGATATGAATCTTTTGTGCCTGCAGGCCGGCCCGCGCTCAACGCTTAACGGCAGGGGGGCATCCATCGTCGAGTCGGCGAGCAGAGACGATGGCGACGACGACGACGACGGAGGAGGCTGCGTAATAATTTATTCGGTTTAGCTTCGCTGTCGGCTCTCTTCGACGCCGGATCAGGGACTCCCCTCGTGAACGTACGTGCCTCGTCAAGGACGTACACGCTGTATGCCGTTGCTGTATGGTCGGTACTGATCAGCCACGTGGAGACACTGCGCATTGCAGTTTAAATAACCAAATTTCTTCGGCATTTTTCATGAGGAGAGAAATATATTAATTTGATGATGCACACTTTGCCATTGTCGTTGCATTAAAAATATCGCAGGTGGTACACACAATTTTCCATTCGGGGAAAAGGTACAATAAGGATGATATAATTAACGCTGCCACAGCATGGAGTCGAATTCCGTACCTTCTGAAGTAGGGCAATTTGACTGAATTTCAAGCCTTTTAGTTTCAGTTACTCTTAATTTTAGTTTCCTTTACTCAAAATCATTCGATTTTCAAGAGCAGGATATTCCTCCACGACTATGGACCTTCCCGACTAGTCGGTTCTTCCGAGCAAAGATCCGCGTTTAAGACCTGACTTTAATAATTCATTGTTTAGGTTTTATCTTGAATGATTTGCGAGCACGCGGTTGGCTCCGTATGATAATAGGAAAGTTAATGCGAGCTGGGATCGTAAAAAGTTAACGCGGTTCCGTGGTCTTGCCGTAGCATGACTTCTGATGGAAAAAGTTAACGTATTCCGTGAAGTTCGTACCGATTCTTTCTCTATACTCGATTTGCTATCATCGTGCCCGATGAAGTACTATGTATAATTCCTCGAGATCCTGGTTCAGCCGGTGGTGGTATATGTAGGGCAGTTTACAACGGAACCCATATGGAGATCCGGTTTATCAGCGACGAGAATCGCCTGAGGAGCCGGAACAAGGCGACGCTCGTCGAGTGGAACGGGTGGCGGTGATAAATTCGGAAATCACTCCGACTCGCGAGCCCGAAGTGCCGTAAAACGTGTCCGGCTAGTCGATAATGAACGCGGACAGGCCGGAATACGTTTCCGCGGTATCTTGATAGCGGCACGGACGTAGGGCGGGGCAGGCAGGCGTAGTGGGAGCCAGCCGGAGGTTCCGGTTTTCCGGGATCGGCGTTGCAGACATGCCGGACGCGGCTTTTCGGATGATTGGCCGGCCAGCGCGGCCGACACGATCGGTTTCCGGTCACGGGCCGTCGGATTCCAGGTCGCCGCCTCGCTTGCCAGTCGACCGACCGAGCCGCGGACCCTTATCGATTCGCGCCTCGTCGTTAGCGATCCGAGAGGGAACCGCTCGGAAACTCGAACGACCACTGCCAGAGGAGTGGCTTTTTACGACCAGACGGACGCCGTTTAGGGTCAACGAGGAAAAAAAACGTCCCTGCCGCGATTTCTACGATAATGGAAGCGAAACCCGTCGCCTTACGCTCCTCTGTCACGTCTCTTAACACCTCGACAATTGCCTCGGTATTCGATCGAATCGAAACCTATCTTCTCTGTTTATGTTAGTTTTTCCGTAAGTCCGGGCATAAAAATGGCCAGAGTTATTACACTTTGAATGACTAACACTAGTCACAAGACAACAAATACCATAGGTTCATCCTCAACCAAATATTCTAATCTTGGTTCCTTAATTTTTAGAGGGCCAGAATTTTTCCTGAGAGATGAGGTATTTTATTTACACAAAATTCATAATATTTGTGGAAACAACATTTACCGTAGAGTTTTCAAGTTTGTTGCTGGCCCAAAATAATTTAGTATTCCTTACTAAAGTGCAAAACATAGCCGCACAAATAAAACTTCTAAGTAATCTTCCAAAAACCATGCTGTCAATTCCTTTCAACAGCAGAATGAAATGAAACTTTTGTCGCGGACTTGATTGCGATTTGTGGGCACAATTGAACTTGATCCCATATCTAGTTCCATCGTAACTGTAATAAATCGTTAAAATGAATGGAACCAGCGGGTTTCCCTGGTGCGATGTAGTATAGGAGGGTCTGTACGAGGCTTCCTAAGTATATCCGACTGGAAGGTGTCGGCCACGGTGGCCTTGCTTCCGATAAAACCGCGCGATTTGCGGCTCAAGCGGAGACGAGGCGCAAAAAACCCTTGGGAACCCGATCGCTGAATTCGAGCCCTGGTGCTAGTATCGCTTTTTTTTTGCCGAGTTTTTTTCCTGCCGCGAGCGAACGGAACGGGTCGTGAACCACCGGGTTGGACGGGACGGGAGAGAATTCTGTTTCTACCTTCTTTTTTTTTCTCCTTTTCCCTCTGTCTCGAGGCAGGAGGTAAAATGTTAAGTAATACCGTAAGTAACGGGGAGAGAGGAATGGAGAAAGGAGAGAGAGAACGGCGAAGTATGTCGAGTATCTAGTGTCTCGAGGATCGATAATCGAGCGGAAAGGTAACGAAGCGCGTTCCGCTATAAATAAAACAGGAGTTCCTTCGTGAGACTGGCTGCGAAAAATGGTGGAAACTTGCGCCGAATTAGCGGACGTCGGAGTCCCCCAGACTGTAACGACTTCCTGGAAAAGTTCGACTCGTCTGGGGATTTTCAAACGAGCCACCAGCTATCTCAGCACCGACCCTCTTTTCCTCGATGAATAGATCGCTGTGATTCCTTGTTTCTGAATTTCTTCCTTCCAAATGATCGTCTTCTAAAATTATTCGATTAAATTTATAGGGTAAATCGTTGATAATCGATCCTTCATCTTCGTTAACTTCTTGGTACGATGAAACAAAGCAAACTATACTCTCAGTAAACAGCACGGTTATCGTTACACTTTCTTCAGATTGCCGAAATAATCTCTTCTCGGTATTGTCCACTAATCTGGGCTATATTTTGACCGAGATAAATCCAGTGTTATCAGTTGTCGGCTTTCTACAGAGTGATTGATAATTGCGCAATGGACCTTGCTCGAATGATATCAAACACTATGGTTAATTTTAACACTTGATCTACCGACATTTCTACCTATTCTTATCGTGGGTGGTTAAATGACCCCCTTTCGCCTATGATTTTTTCGATAATTGCGTCAGATAGAGTTGAACTATTCATTGCTTCAATTTTAAAACAAATAAAGAAATTCAAAATTCAATTATACTAAAAGCACCAGATAGATATGACACATTTAAATTGTAACCTGCTTTACGAATGTGACACGATGTTGTCCGATAAAGGGTTAAAGAAGACATATTTCTTAACATAAAGTGGAGATTATGAACAAAATATTAACAAACGTCGTATGCAGGAAATTCTTAATGAAATTTAACAAACGGTCATTCGTAATATGGAAAATTAGAAGAATTTACACCTGTCTAATGAAATTTCAATTGGCAATGGGAAGCATCGGATCGGTAGAACGAATAGAAACAGGATGAATCAACGAAACGAACCGTCGGCAAACATTCTATCCGGGGGAGATATGTAGGTCTTGGGAGTGTTTTGCCGAAGAATTCCACGGGATACGGGCGGTTCGCTGAAAAACCGTATGATTAGCGGGTGGAGCAATTTCGCGGGTAACGCAGAGAGCGTTTCCTCGTAGCGGGCCGGCTTTACGAGAAGGTTGTTCAGAATTCCAGCGGTTCGCGAACACTTTGGTGTCCGAGGTGGAGGGTCGGTAAATGCCACGAGCCCTGCAGGAAAGTCGATACCTCGGACTTCCGCCGGTCAGCGGCAGCCTCGTAAAAGAAACACCGCCGCGAGAAACAGGATCACTGGCTGCGCTATGGGCGGCGATCGGTTGAAAAAGAATCGACGCCCGTTGCGAGGGCAACCTCTCTCAGCCTGCACGGTTATTTCGCAGTCTAGGCTCGCTGTGTTGTTATAAATAACGAGGAAGGAGGTTAAATATCGAAATCTTAAAAATGCCTTTGAATATGAATTATTAATTACCTACTATAATTAAGCAAACTTTGAACCTTCCGAAAGGTAATCCTAAAAAGATGAAACAGAAGATATCAGTTCATATGAAACGCGATCAATCGTGAGCAAACTTCGTGCGGTCGAATTTCCCGAAAAAGATCACGAACTTATCGCCGGTTCCAGCCGTAGATCCCGGCGCAAGATCAACAAATATCGACGCCGTGCGTGTCCAGAGCCGTAGGAACGATGAGCGAGGGGGTGGTGTTCGTCAAATAAACGAAAACGTGAAAGGAGGATCCACGGCTGAGAGACTCTTTGTTCCGTCACCGAAACCCAAACACTTTTTATGCCCGCAGCGAGTACGACCTCGGTGTTCGTGCCTCGGTTATCCTCTCCACGCTCGCCGAGGTCTCGTCCGCTTCTCTGGAAGTGTGTCGTCGGTCTTTCTCCTTTTCCCTGCTCGCCTCGCTCTTCTCAATATCCTTCTCCCGGTCGCGGGTTCGGCTCAGCCGGCACCGGCATCCCGCAGCACTCAACGGGGGCCGGGTCGTTTATCTAAATGGCTACTGGGTGGCCTGGCTCTCGCAGCGTCCTGTCCCAACACAGGCCAAAACTAACCCAATCTCACACGGGACTGTGGAAGGTAGCGGTCGAACGGAAGAAAGGCCCGGCAAAACAAATGTTGATCGAGTCGGGTGTGGGGTTGAATCGATACTAGTAAATAAGAGTTTGTACTTTATACTAAGAAGACAGTACAGAGGGGTATTTTGTTGGATTCCACGTTTCATGTCTTTGAAATGGTGTAGGGCCTTTAATGAACCTTGATAATTAGAAGTTCTCCAAATGTCTATCCTATCGACTAATGAACCTCGACAATTAAAAGTATCAATATTTTGGGGATGATCATTTAATCCTAGCCCTGTCCAGATGGATCAAGTGACGTCCCATGTGCACTTAGTGGGTCCACCTCCGATGCTTCTGAAATAATCTAGAGCAATGATGATAGGTTCCAATTATTCCTAGTCAACATTCTGAGATGTCTATCCTATCGACTAATGAAGTGTCAATATTTTGGGGATGATCATTTAATCCTAGTCCTGTCCAGTTGGATCAAGTGACGTCCCATGTGCACTTAGTGGGTCCACTTCTGATGCTTCTGAAATAATCTAGAGCAATGATGATAGGTTCCAATTATTCCTAGTCAACATTCTGAGATGTCTATCCTGTCGACTAATGAACCTCGACAATTAAAACTATCAATATTGGGATGAGCCATGAGATGATCATTTAGTCCTTGCCCTCTCCAGATGGATCAAGGTGTACCGACGTCCCGTGTGCACATAGCGGGTCCCGAGAGGCGGAGACGGACCATGGAGAGAAGGAGGAGGCCGAAGCCAGTTCCGAGTATTCCTCATGGGCTCGTTCCTGGTCGCCTCGTTGTCGTTCCTTCGCGTAATGGAGGTAATCCGACCTCGTTGAGAATATTTAACGGCCGGCCGCAATGATACCGTGCCACTTTCCCGCCACTTCCTAGTATCGTTGTTATGCAATGAACACGCTGCCACCTCGGGACTGTTTCAATGACTACGGCCGTTCCGTTGGAGCTAGCTCTGTGCCTCGTTTCGACGCGCCTAGATCCGTCCATTAAACGCCGTCTGCGTGCCAGGACAGCTCGTAACACGCGTCCCGACAGCCAGTCTACTATTTTCAGAACGCTTCCCGAATTTTTGACGTCAAGCGGTTGCGTCACCGAGAAGCGGGAGGAGGAGACACTGCCCGAGGGATGAGATCACGTTTGCGGGCTGTGTCAGTTTCGGAGGATGTTCGAATGCTTTCAGAATCGGGGATTTTTCGGGATAGAAGAGAACGAAGGGGTTTCATTTATCGATGACATTTTGTGGGCAGTTTTGGCTTTTGAATAGCAGTCGATACATTGAAATACAAAGAGTAGCAGAATAAAGAATTCGATCATTTTTACCTAAGGCTAATTCCTTCAGGACCTCCAATGTTGCTCTCGAAAGGACAGGGAAATAGGAATTAGTCGACGTCGTTACACACGTACACGCGAACTGCGAAAGCACTTGACGCTAGCGCGTTACGTAAGGCAAAGTTACCGAAACGACGATGCGGTAGCGATACTCGGTGGTAACTTTCTTGCTGGCGCTTCGTTAACCCTAGATGGTCCTATGGGAATCCTGGCTTATCCCCACGCGTTTCTAGCTTACTTATAACTTACTTTGCTTCGTTCAACTATTAATTGCCATGGCAACTCGCGAATCGTTAGGTTGCGTCGAACGTCAGTACTGGGTGGTGATCGACCCTCTTAGGGTTTTCTACTTGTATCCCTTAAATTAAAACCTAAGAATGATTTTTCTAAATTTTTTCGTGTAACGAATTCAAAATTTATAGCGTGGTTTTGAAAATCGTTCGAAACAGTACACCCGTTAGATGACTAATCTGACGCCCTCCCACGCGGTTCATGCGCGCCTCGACGCCCGTAGAACGGCCAGTCCCTCGTGAATTTTTTTAATCCGATTCTCCGCCGCGTTTGCGTGGCCGCCGCGTTGTTTTCCGCCCTGTCCGCGTGTCCCCGTCCCGTTCGTTTAAAATGCAAACTCGTGGTCCGCGGGGTTTTAAAACACCCGCTATACCCCGGACTTCGTTGCGCCGCAAACTTGGCCCGTCCCGTGCCTCATACGGATTTATGGCACCGCTGACGTGCTTCTATTCTGGAACTCATCGCCACGGATTTTAGACGCGTTTCCACCGGCTCTTCTCTAGATTTTGCTTTTCAAAATTTCTGTCTTCCCTGGATTAATTTGAAAAATATTTCAAGCGTTTGCATTTGAAATACACTTTATTGCAAAAGAAAGGAGAGAACCAGGGAAGTTTTGTATTGCAAAAGGAATCGCTGTGTACGCCCATGAACAGAATACCGTCTGGATACCGAAGCGAGATAGGAACTGGAAAAGGAAACCGTAAAAGGCGTCCCTTTCGCGCGTTCAGCACCGGCTTATGCGTCGTTCCCCGAGACATCGTCCCTCTTTTCCTTCTTCAGAACGCTGGAAGCCTCTTTCCCCACGCAATAATATTCTTTGATGCGAGCTGTTCGTTATCCCGAGTCGCTTCGCGAGCAAATGGATCCTCGAGGGCTCTGAAATCACCCCCCTCGGTCAAGCTTTCTCGATCGTCGAAAGCAGAGTGGAAGATTCGTGGGAACGCGGTTCGATTCCTTACTTTTTCTCGATTCGCGGTGTCAAAAGTCATCCGATCGACGGTGAAATTGATGGTATTTCTTATATAAATAAATTCTGTACCAGGAGTGACCGTCGGTTAACCGACGAGTGATTTCTCCATCTTTATCTTGGATATCCTGCGTCCCATTTGACAGCTGCCTGCCATCAAAGAATTCTCGTATGTCATCCCCTGGTGTATCGCCTCCGTCGGCTATCGACCCTTATTTGGTGCAGCAGGATGGATGGGGCCGAGATCATGTCCCGTTCTCAGGTTACACGCGTTTAACTCTCTGATCTTGGCGAGGTTATAGGATTTCGTTGCTTTTGGCGAAAGCAGACCGTCGTTGCAGATCTCCTTACCAGTTGGGCAGCGTCTTTTAAACGGATTTTCATTGATTTTTTTCCGATGAACACAAGTATCGGGTTTCGTGTCAAACCCGAATGATGGGTACTCCCGAATTCGAATGATAACTTTCAACCCAGAATTCGAGGTATTCGCAAACACTCAAGCACAATACCCAAGTATTCCATATAATGTTGGATGACCAACCGAATGACTCAATGTAGAATTTAAGTCCAAAATCCTAGCAAAAGTATGTTTCATCTAGGACTACTTCGACATCAAGTACCAAGGGTCGAACATCCCCTCCTCACCTAAGAAGCCTAACATCTTTGCCCACCGAAAATTTTCGTCCCTATATTCATACAGCAAATAAGCAATTCTGCAGTAGATCTACGTCAAAATATGAGGCAACGGGTTAATAATTAAGTTTTCAAAGTTTAGACAGAAATGTCCATATCTGGTAATTCAATTCGCCTCATCGATTAGAAGACTACAGACCGATCATACCACATAACTCTTATCAATTTATCATTGAAACGCTTCGAAACGATCAGAATAGATGGTTCGGTGTCTGAAAAACGCGATCGAAGGTGTATAACAGTAATCGTGCCGAGAACAAAGCACGGTCGCCTCGTGTTCCGTTTCTATTAAGTATTAAAATGAGCTTGAGCCGCTTACGGAGGAGAGCCTTAAAGGTGGCGTTACATACATATTCAGTTATCGACACGCGTCTATAGACAGAGATCTCGCGTCCCGTGGAGGTATGCAGGGTTTATATACTATCGTGCTTGTTACACGCCAATACGCATTGCGTGACACGGCCATCCATAGGCGACAGAATGCCGAGAGCTTCGTGCCCGAGCGTATTCAGCCGTGAAACTTACCCTCGACGCGGGTTTACATAAGCGCTGGCCAAGATACGTACTACACACACCGTCAAGTAGGTTAATCTCCGCCCGTTTCGATCGAACCACGGGGCTATCTCTCGAGGGCTGGACGATGTCTGACCCCGGAACTCATGGATTGTCAACGATTATTGGGGCTCGAGGGATCGAGGTCGCGGATCGTCCATATTACCTTGGCTTTCCAGGCACACGCGTCTCTGCTATTTCCCGATTACCGGGAAATATCGTCTTTGATATTTTCAAGAAGAAAATGTGCACTTTTATTGATCCCTCAGGGGCTGCTACTCTGTTTCTCTTAACATTATTCTTCTACTAGAAACGAGGTCTTCTAGCTTCTCTGAAAATTCTAATCCTAACTTAGTTTCTAATGCAAAAATTTTATAATAGTCGGTGAAAATTTTGGGAAGGAACTAGGCTAGATTGAAATCTACTATTCTTTTTAAAATTTAAAATTTTAAAGACTATATAAGGAATTATTTTTTATCGAACAAGTTGATTTACATTTAACCATCGGAATAGAAGGGACGTTCTTTTGCGGATAGGTTGGTCTACTTCAGCGGTTTAAATAAAAGTTTAAATGAAACTGCTGGATAGAATTTAATAAAGTAATACTAGGAGGAGGACGGTTCAGCCCCGATCATTTCTTAAAACTGAGAATCCGCCTCGAGGCTGAAATAAAGGCGAAACGCCTTCGTCGTACTATTTTATTAAATTCTTTTTAAGAGCTTTCTTCGGATCGAAGGAAGGGGCCAGCCATTGATAAAGAATTCTCCTTTAAGGTTTAATGCGAAAAACTTGATCATTTTATCAAACAATATTATGTTTCCAATTCTCATTACCATTGTTCTATCGTTTCACCCGATCTTTAATAAATTATCTGCAAAATTAACTGACGCAATTAACACTGATATGAAATTCGAATGAATGATTCAAACAAACAATTTTCGATTCGACTTCCAACTTTCGCGATAAATAATACAATTCTGTTAAATCGTACGTTATTTTGGTGCAAGATCGAGCGAAAAGCGAGCGGTACCATTCAGTCGAAGATATTTCCTCGACTTTACACAGACAGTGTCTGCAGCATCCAAGAGGCGCGAGATTATTCTGGTCGTTGAGTCTGACGAGTAATGTTAGTATTATGATATTCCCGATAAACTCGTTTCGGAATCGGTAAATGCTGTTTTGACCCGACACGATTTTAGCAATGTTACTCTGCTGAAAAATGAAACGATCGTGTCGCTTTGGTATTTAAGAAAACGTCCTTGGTTTCTGTTCGACCTCGGCGGATCGTCGCAACGATTACGCGTAATTACGGGGGAGGCCGATCGTTTCGATTGGGTACGGGTGTTATCTTAAAGCGGCGGTCACCTAGATATCGGCATTGTTATCCTGCCTGACCGCAGCCACTTAACCAACCCGTAAGCCCCACGAGTTCAACTTTACCCTTCAACAGGTGTTTAGGGAAATACAATAATGTCGCGCATGCGCTCGCAACTTCTTAAGGTCGCAAAGTTCGCCGGAACAATCTGACCGCGGCCATGCCCGCGGACCGTGACGCCACTTCGCGCCGCAGTTAATTGAGTTTCTGGGGTAGTTGGAAGTTTTTCCCTCCGCGGCGAACCGCGGAAACGGAACCCATCGAAACCCGGGAAAATGTTTCGTAGAAAATCCTGCCACACCTTTCTTTTTCTCATATCCGTAATCGTTCCGAGGGTTTTCTTTAAATTTTCTTCGCAATTTCCTTTGTTTTCGAAAGCGAACCCTTTACATACAACGAATATAGACACCCTTATTATTAGAAGAGTCGATCTTTATTTTCAAGATATGATTTGAAATTTTGTATATATTTAAATTCTAATTCATTGCTTATAACTTTTGAAAATTTTGCACCCCCTTTAAATATTTGTTTCTTTTTATAAATGTTTTGAGGTAATCTTAATTTTCCGGGTATTTATTAAATTCAAGTGTTTTTAGGTTCGTTAATTCGTTTCAAGCTTGTTTTTTTAAATATCCATAAATCATTGAAAATAGGGGTTGAAGTAGGTTCCTGTTCTGGCAGGAAGTTTCGTTACCGACACGAGATGGAAGGTAACTGGGGTTGCCTAGCTTACCCACGAAGGAAAACGGAAGTGCTTGTCGATAACGAAATTGCAGGGATCTAGCACTCGTCTGGCGCGATGGTAGAGACCATTCCGTTTCCTGTGCAGTTGCACACAGCGGGCTAGATGGCACTGGGGCGCCTAAATGCACCCTCTAATTTTCAAATGCACCCTTGTACTATTGCAAGATCATTTTGGCCAGCGTATAGAAATAGAACATGAAAAATATAGATGGTTCATTTGCAAAAATTATCCAAATCATAAATTAATTTTACAACTTGTTCTCCTAAATAAATGAGGAATATAACTAAACCGTGATATCAATTATTTAAAATTTTAGTTGCATTTCTAACTATGTCTTATGTTGATTCCAGGCGTTAAACGGGGCTGAGGGAACCGTTCCACCCGGAAGAGTGTACAAGAAGGTTGCAATCGTGGAGAACTTCTTCGACATCATTCATGCTGTCCACGTTGACCTTGAAGGTCGTCCGGGAAAGCATGCCGGTCAAAAGAGAACGTACAGGACGGTAAGTTTCATAGAAGAATATCTATTAATCTTCTGCAGCCTTAATATCTTGAATAATCAACCCATGCATTGAACCCTAACAGAACTGAAGTTTTATTCAAGTGATCATCTCTCAATATTCCACCATTAATATTACTTTTCAAAAAATAATTTCTGTTTCAAACATTAAAATCCTAGTAAAAACAATTTCAATTCTAAAAGAAACTTTCTACCACCTAGGGGTAGGGTTTAATTTAGAACCTCCTATTCCCATAATTAAAAAATGTAGGCAAATAAAGGAAGTGGTCGAATATTTATTTCTTTAATTAAAAAAGAAATAGGACTGTCAAAAACAGGAAATATTTTCGAAATTTGATAAATTCAAACTGTTAGGGTACCACCTACTTAAAAATTGCCCGAATGTAAGTCCGTGCTTTATAGTAACCCAGTATCAAAATTACTCAAGCAATGACAGAAGATGAATGAAGAAATAATATACCCACGATGATAGCCGTATCATCGAAAGTGAATCGATGCCGCGAGTAAGTTCGGCGAAGTTAAAAAGACGTATCTTCGAAGCGATGACCCCGAATCAGTCGGTGGGCACGGCGAATTCTTGCATGACTGGCCGCGACACGCGATATTCAGAGTTCCCGTGGGAGGGTACGGAGGCATTCAAGCGTCGAACACTCGATACCACACGTCATCTCACGTGTTCCGGCGCGCGTTTGCGTAAAGCTTTCTCCGGGGTATTATATCCGTTCTCCGACACCCTCCTGCCTCGCGACTCCGATCGGTTCGCCCTCTTTCTCTGCTTGCCCGTTTCTCTTTCTCCCGTTCGCAACCCCTCCGACCTACCCGCCCTCAACGTTTTCCCGTCTCGCTCTTCCGCAAACCCACCCTCGCACGGTCGTATCCCATTCTAGCCGCGTCCTCCTCTTTCTCTCTCTCGACCGCCGCGATTTGCTTGTGATTCAAAACCTCAGGACACTTGTTGCATTGCCTGCTTACTGCTGCACCACGCCGACACACACACACATACGTACACGCACGCACGCGTACGGTACGTGTTTTACGTTTAAGTCGGCTGTTACAGAGCACGATTCATCGGTTCGCGGCACCGACCCACCCGTCTCTCGCTACATGATTCATCGGGGTGGTGTCGGTCGACTGGAGGGTGCATACCGTAGGATGCTGAACAAAATTGTGACGTTTAAAGCTTTCAAACCGTTTGCCAAGGGTGATCGTAATGTATCGCCTTGATAAGGGATGAGATTTTCAACGATCGACACGCTGAGTTAATTCTGACCCAAACCTTATGAAATAGAATATGACATTTCAAATCCATGAATCGAATGATTTAAAAAAAAATCATTTTATCCTAATTACAGGAAACCATTAACAAAGTCACCGAATCTTTTGTCATTGACATCCACGAAATTGTTCCAGTGGAAGTTTCGTCGCGGTAGCACCTGTCTATACGTCTCAAGCTCAACTCTTTCGATGCTTATTACTCATCCCCTAAACGAGTTCAGAAAATGATTAACTTTCCCGATCAGGGCAGCAGAGGAGGGTCTTTTCATCAAAGTTCGAAGCGAGACTGTCGTCTACCGGTTGCAGGAAGTTTGCCAGTGTGTCACGTTGATCCAGAAGCCATTATCTCTGTTTCTTACCTACAGATCTTTTCTTCGTCTCCGAGTCGAGGCTCGAGTAAATCTTATCGAATTACCTTGCCGTGCCTTGGCGTGCACTCCCACACAGAGATCCACGTGGAACGTCGACCATTGCCTCTCTCGACTCGTAGACTCCTATACTTGATTAAGTTATAACGCTCCTCCACCTCCTCGGAGAGAAACGTTTCCTATTAAGAGGCAGAGAACATCCCTCCGGCTAAATACCTCCTCGCAAAGACATCAAAGTTCCGTTACTGCTCATGAATTTTCCCCAGTGGGCGTTCCGCGTGAAACCGTACCGTGCGACGACGTTGACGTTTGACGGCGAAAGAAAACGGGTCATTCGTGATACTCGCTATTGGTGGTACCCTCTGCTTTCTAAATCCTTTCGAGAGGATGTGCCTCTGTTCATAACTCAGTAGAAGTTTCTAAACATAAATTTGTCACTAATCGAATTTTTAATGTATAAAAGGAAATATATTGATTCCGTAAAACAGGTGATTGATTTCTATCTGATTGACACTTTTTTTAAAAAAGTAGAAAATATAATATAATAATATATAAGTATTTGGACTACGAAAAATAATTTTATTTTATTATTTAACCCTTGAACAGCGGAGCCTGTTAAATATATAATTTTTAAAGGGACAGTGTAAAATTTCGAAAATGAAAATAATCAGAAGTAAAGAATTAAATTAGAACTCTGTCTCTCTCCATGGTCCGCCATACGAGAGTTAAGAAACACGTTATATTATATTTCTTTCTGTACAACCGTCAATAATTTCTGTTGAAATCTGTATAAAGAAATCTTCTAGAGAAGAAGAAGATCGACAGATTCTAACCGAAGCCCCCTTTGTTTCGTTCCAGATCACGGAAACGTACGCCTTTCTTCCCCGTGAAGCGGTAACGCGATTTCTGTTGGGCTGCACGGAATGCCAACGACGTCCGCGAACCCCAAGCCCGACGAATTTATCCAACCAATCGCAGTCGACGTCGGCGGCGTCGCTAACGACGACGACATTGACGTCGACGACGGCTACGACAGCGTTGAGCGGGAACCAAGCGAGCGCCGCCCTAACCGCGACGTCGACGACGTCGGTGCAAAGTAGCCCTAAGCTGCGCGAGGGAAATCACGGCGTCGAGGGCAAGCCTCTCTACAGTTACAGGCATCAAAAGCATCAAAAGGGTAGCTCGGTCGTTTCGACGGACAAAACCGATAAGGAGAAAGAAGAGAAATACAATCCCCTGAGTATCACGAATTTGCTGAAGAAGGAGCCCCAAGCTGGCAGTTTTTTGCCGACCACGGACAGTCTGCCCGATTCACGAAGAACCCCCGAGTCGGATCGAGCCAGCTCGAAAAGCTCGGCCTCGTCGAAGAGGAAAAGGATGTTGCCAGAGGGTCGAACACCGTCCCCTCAGCCCAGCCAACCGTTGCCAAGGCCGTGGAGCCCTGGACTGGATCCCAAGAACACGCCCATCGACTACAGTCTTCCCATCACTACCTCGTACCTGAAGCATCAGCAGAGGCTACTGCAGGCGGAGAAAAACAAGGCCGCTGCGTTAAAGGAGACCGAGACCGAGCAGAAAGTCACGGTACTGCCCACGGAGGAGATCGAGAACGTCGAGAGGGAGAGATATTCACCTGCCACTGGATTGATCGATACAAATCTCAATCTATTGGCTACCATTCAGCACCTGCACTGCCAAGTGATGCTGGCCCTAACCGAAAGGCTCAGACCTTCCATCACCATGCCAAGCCCTCTCGTGCTACCTTCTGCGGCTAATGTATTGTCGAACGGTATGATGATCGGCTCGGAGGTGTCGGTGCAGACCGGTGAGAATCACGCGTGAAGAGATCAACCCTGAAGGAAGAATAATTAAAAATCAGAAGTCAGGATTTTAATTCCTCCGTCCCTTCTCTCTTGGGCATCGAATACCGTTTAGATGTCTCGTTGTTTTTATTTTTGAAATCGTATCAAGGACGGTTATTGCCGTGGATAATAAAGGGATGATATTTTTTATCTGTCGTGGTACAGAGACAAGGGATGGAGTTCACCAATTTCGACGGAAACACAGGTTTCTTTCTCGATTCGTCAGCTAAATGCGTCCTCGGCCGACTGCTCAGGAGTCCGCGATTCTTTCAGGACGAAGTTAACGCGGTCAGATATCCGATCCGAGCTGCCATTCAAACTCACGGCTAACGCGATCATCTATTAAAACCGGATAAGATCAATTACTTGGTCGGCGTCGCGGCGTCAACGTCAGTTAAACCGGATCGCTCGGTTCGTTTTCGCGTTCTCGATATAGACGACGAAACGGGACGCGAATTATTCGTGAGCCTGTCAAAATATGGGTCGAACGTCGCATGTCACCGATTTATAGACGAGCCGCAACGACCGCAGACCGAAATCCGCTTCTCCTGACCCCGGGGCCGTTTCGATATATTTCGAGATCGGATCGAATGCGAGGATGGATTCGATAGGCGATTGTCGACGCGAGGATAACTGCTGAATATTTAATCACCGGACAAGATTGTACCGACCTAACTCGTTGCGTGGCTGACCCGCGATGCTTTCGATCGTCCATGGATAAGTCATCCATCCGGTTCGATGGATTTTAAAACGGACCGGCTATAACTCAGTTTAAAACAAACTTTGATGTCTGAAATGTGTTAAATACTGGGTTATCCAAATTGTCTTTAAAATATCATTGATTTTTGGTTGTCGATGTTACACGATCGCGATACGCACAATTACGCTTACTTTCGATCGCAGGATGTCGATTTTCGGCTGGGAATCAATGTATATCGACAACTAAATTGGGACCTCGCTTTGTAACGCGAACGTTGTTAAACCAAAGGCGTCGTGGATGATATCTCCATGTGATTCAATCGAATTATTGCCGATTTATCGTTGATAATGGGAACGGTTCCATTGGTGTGACGCTAAAGTTTTTTCGTATTTCACCGTGTAGACTAGCTTTGTTTATGATGTTAAGCTAGAGGGTAGTATTTTTCTTCGTGTATCATGAATAGCTTGTCGTTAACCTCGAAGACAACGGGTATGATCACACGGACGTGTTTGTAATAGAGGTTTGATAATCGTTGTGAAAGTAGATACAGAAATGTTGAGGATGACACGGAAGTGTTGAATAGCAACGGATCTATTATTTTGTATATAATCGTTGTAACATAGCGCAGATAGTTGTTAAGGGTAAAGCGAGCGATTGTATTATTATGAATAATATTGCTATTATTATTACCGTCACAGTTATATCATGATTATGATCATTATTAATTATTATTATTATTTTATTATATTTAAATTGCACACCAACGAGATGGGAAAATATATGAAATCACAAAATCTAAATTGTTCAATTTTTTTCCGTTCACCTTCCTTATTATTGGAATAATTAAGGTTTGATAATTTGGATCGATTGAATACGATACATGTGTAATTGAATAATGTCAATAAATTTAAGTGCAAATATATGATATTCTGTCATTTCTTTTTTAGTCCCATGTTAATATTTCCCAATTAAAAAAACTATATATATTTTAATACTGTCATTGGCGTAATTGATTTAATAAGATTTTAAAATTTCAGAATTCTACAATTTGAAAATTTCTAATTTCTACAATTCCAGAATTGCAATATTTCAAAATTAAAAATTTCCAAAATTTCAAAGTTGCTAAAGAACTCCCACCCCAGACAAAGACTCTCCTTGAGATTCACCTTATCAGCGATAAAGGGTTTTGGATGAAACAAGGATTCTCGATATGCAAATATTTCGCGGTACGATACAGTGATCCTATGAGGAAAACGAGGAAGATCCTTCGATCGTACGCTCTATGAACGAACAATGAAAACAATTGACACTTCTATCGTCGAAACGAGAGGAGGGAGTGGTCGTCCGGCGCCTCGACGTACTTTAATATCACGAACAAAGAGGATGGAATCATTGAGTTCCCTTTAACAAAGGAGAAGGCAGAGGCAGGTTACCTGCTCTCTCATGGTAAGGACCGTTTCTTCGAGGCACACCATAGGTAATGCAGCCTTTACCCATCTGGCTGTTGCCAGCGTTGTAGCGGCCTTGTTCCATCAACCGATCTTCCTGTCTCACTCTCTAAGTCCTCCTTTCTCTCTGTCTCTCCTCCCTCGCTTTATTCTTCTCCACCTGTCTTCTTCCCTTCTCTTCGTCAATCCTAAAGGTGAGCATACACCAACTAACAATTCACCTACATCATTTGTAAACATTTTGCACCCCTATGCAATCTTTCTTGGATCTAATTGCAATTATAATTAATTATAATCAGGGAGAACAATTCTTAGAAAAATCATATCATTCAAATTTTTCATGTAGGTATACATTGGTAATTAGTATTTATGATTACCTGAAGAGGATCCAATGGGTCAAATAAAAATTTATGATAAAATTTTTATCATTTTTTTCATAAAAATTTCTAGATAGAAGGATGAGTATACCAGTAGAGACGCACCTTTAGGAAAACTCTCCCTCTCCATGATTCCAATAAGGCTGCCTCGTACCACGTTTTCCACCCTCTCTTTCTGGTACCCGTTACCGTTCTCCTAGCTCTCCCATCCTTTCTTTCTCTCTCTCTCTCTCCCCCCTGTTCAGCTCGTCTTCTCACCCTCGTTCGTTGGCTCCATCTACCCTCTAGCAGCGTACCACCCTCCCTCTGCTCTGCCCCTTGGTGCCCCTCGTCGTCACGCTAGCCGAGGCCTCGTGCTTTTGCCACGGCATTGTTGCTATCGATTCGGCCCTGGAAACGTGTTTTTCTTCGGATATTTCGTGGCTTTCCCCTGCTACGACCGGCTCTGCTCGTCTGGAATAACGAAGATTCGAAGAAACCGGGGTATCTCCTCGGTTTTCTTTCCATCTTTGACCGTTCCGATGCTCTTTCTTATTTGTACCTCGGGAACAACCATGAATCTCCCCTGTCTTCATGTATTTTTTTTTTTCTTTCACTGAATCTTGATGCCTGATCGATTTATACGAGAGCAGAGCTACGGTCTCGAGACTCGCGACTAGGTGGTTAATATTTGTAACTTTTAGAAATTTCTAACTTTCGTTTATGCCTTTCGAAGGAACAGGCTTACGAGTTTACGTCAGACTACAAACACTTTCCTAAAAGTTTTGACGTCCTATCAGAAAAGTATCGAACCACCCTCACCCTCAACTTCCACGAATTCTTGATGATCGAACTAATATTCATGGTGAACCGATATAGATTTTTATTTGAAAATCATTTTTTCTTAAACAATTCAATCGATTCTGCTATTTTGTATTTTATTGGAAATGATTTTTTTCGTTGCTAATGAGATTCTTTTTGAAGGCTCGCGGGTGACAGGAGACCGGGGTAGAAATTAAGAAGCGCCGAAACTCGGCCGGAGATTTCAACGAACGGCTACACTTTCCCCACGGGACGCATATGTACGCGTTGCTGTATCGCGCGGGATCCGTCGCTAACGGGGTACATATTTACCCGTCCGGCCATTTATTCCCTCCTTGCATAATCTCACCTGTAACATTAAACCACCGATGCTAGCCTTCTCGTTTATTCAAAATCAAAATTAGAATCCATGAGAGAAATTAATCATTTTTTACTACCATCTTAATGCCATGTTTCCAAAAAAAATTCTTAAAATTAACAGCAATTAGGATCATTAGTACTGATGAATTTCCAATCTATAATTACCAATCTGTCGATATTATAAAATAGAAATTGAGTGTGTGGTAAAAGAATTCAACGGGTTAAACTTGAAATTATAAAATTCCTGTTGCAAAGATAAATGTCACAATTGTTAATTATCTATAATTTTGTGGCAAAAGAGTTCAAGATTAGATTGATGTCGATCGATTCGATCAATACACAAATTTATTCGCAAGTTTGTGACTTTTGGTTTCAATAGTTCGGTAGACCGATTAAGGTGTCCCCGGACGGTGACCATATTATCGGAGCTTAAGTGGCGTAAACTCGATCGAGTGGTGATTTAACATTTTTCCCCTATCGCGACTCGTGCGTGACGTCCATTGTTCTTCGGGGAACTCTTCGTGATCTCCGTGTCAGGCTTCCTCGGGTAAAAAAAAGAAGTAAATTGTCCGATCGCTCGACAATGCCAGCTCAATTCATTCGTCACCGAGGATAACCATTAGTCTTTAAAGATTTAAATATCGTTATTAATTTATGTTAACATTCGAACAGTGACGACAGAGTCATTATTAAAAAGTTTCAAATCATGGCAGTCTAATAATTTGTAGAAAGAAAAAAATTCCTTTTTTAATAATTATATAAAAAATATTTTCATTTCTCAATCATGTGTCACTTTTCAATCATTTGAAAAATAAAAACAATAAAACAGGAATAATATTCTAAATTTTATTTGTACGATTTAAATCAGAAACAATCGGAACACCGTGTAGATGGGAAAAGGGAATCGTAGCAAAGTTCCAGTCAGAAACTTGGCTGGAAGGCAACGCACTCCCAGGGTGCAAACCTAGTTATTAACAAATACCCAGGCGGCTGCATATCGCGCCAACCCTATTACCGGTGATCGCGTCGGACGAAGCTGATCCTGATCTAGCTACGGTTCGGATTGGTCGTTTTAAAATTCCTACTACCGCGACACGGTTTCACAATTGTGTAAGAAAGCATAAACGAGAGTCGAACGAAGAACCGGTAGAAGGGAAGGCGATGGTGTAGGTCGTCACCACCCCCTCCGGCCATTGTAATTCGTATCGTGAGTCGTGCGGGAAGATCTCTTATTTTCCCCGTAGTATCCAGTATACCTACCTATATCCCGGCTAGTGTCTACCCTCGTTTCAACCTTCCTTCCATACCTCGCCAACCCCTCCGCGCTCGTTCCCCCTTTTCAACCTCGTCGACGACGACGTCCGACTCTGCTCTGCTTCTATCCTCTATGGAGGATAGCGCGGCGAGCTCTAGAATGTAAGGGATGATTTTGGAGATAGCTCGAGGGTCGCTCGGTACGTAGGAGTTGTAGGTTGGTGGGTGGGATGGTTGGATGGGTGGATGGTCGGGGTCGAGACGAGTAGCGTAGCGAGAGAGCTGAGCTCGTGAAATAGAGAAAGGAGGAAAGAGTGAGGCTAGATCAAAGTGTGAGGGTAAGGGACGGAGATAGGGGGATGAAAGAGGCACACAGTAGAGAAGGGAGAAAGGAGGTTGGAGGATGCGGAGGAGGGTGTAGGTTTGCGAAACGGGGGCTGCTGCCATTGGGATGCTTCGCCCGCGGGGTGGTTGAAAGGGTGTATGGAAGGGGGATGGAGGTGAGTCTGCAGAGTCTCAGGAGGGTGAGTTCGGCGCCGAGGTGTCGGCCTTTCTCTCTACTACCTCTATGTACTATACGTATCGTATGTACGCTATGTGCGCCTAGCGCCGTGGCTGGCTTGTTTAAATCTAAATAAATAATTTCGCTAGTGCCTTCCGCGTGACGTTGATCTCGCCGATCGGCGTGATGTTTCTCGGTTTAGGTAATGCCTCTCTTCGACACCAATCCACCCCCTCGTCCTCATCCGATCCAACTCGGATTGGATAGACGCGTTTCAGGACGGTCCGTGTCCTCGTACTCGTGAAATTTTAACGACGCGTGATTTCAACCCCGCCAACCCTCCGCCGTCAATCGCGTCGCGAAAAATGTCCGTTCGCACGTGAAATTAATTCTTTCCTCGGACTGATTCTACTTATTTAATGTGCTGCTCGAATTTCACGAAAATAAATAAAAGAATTTAAGAATTTTATTTTCTATTTCGAGAAGATCAACTTCTAAGATTTCTGTAAAATAATATTTATTACAGATTAGAGTGGTGTTATCATTTATCTAAATGTGGTGCTTATAGACAGGGGTGCATCTAAGATTACAAGTAACTTTGACCGGGTTAAAAATTGATTTACCATCGTTCTTGTGTTATTTCGTAGAATGGAAGGATGGAAAAGGCGAGTATACAGTCGGCGAGATAACAGAGTCAGGGTGCAGCGAAGACGAAAGGGGTGGCGTGGAAGCGGAGAAGGGAAACGAAATGGGGTTACTAATTCCCGAATAATGAAGGGATGAATCGCTAACCCCTCTCAGAACGATAAAGGGGTCGGCACTTGGTGCATTGTTGGAGTTTTACTGTGTTTTTTTCAACCACATGTCACGCATTAACCGAAACAATGCGGCTTAAATGAATGAGTCCTTTGCTCGGCCAGACACGTTGCCGTTGTTAAAACGTCGCCGGTATTTGTCACGCATTTATTCGCCAAGGATCCTCTCGCCTTCTTTCTTTTTTTTTTCTTCTTTTTTCTTAACGTTTTCACGAGCCAGATCCAACTTTAAATTCGCGCGTTACCGAGGGAAGGAATTTTTGATGTAGCTCGGGGATGAAAATTTGCGTCCGGAGCTTCCGGTTTTTCTGTCGGTGAGCGAGCGAGCTTTTTATTTCCGCAACGCGCACCGTAATTTTCGTTTTAATTAAGAAATACTGCCGACAAAATCGTCGAGATAAATGGTATTTTAACTGTAATTTAACTTTCATTATCTAAACATACAGCGGCAACTGAAATACATCAAACATATGCTATGCATGAAATACAATGTGTCCTCCTCTCTCTTTTCACAAAATTATTTCCACTTTATGCGATCAGCTAATCGGATTAATAACTCTCGATTGCCGATAAGTTGCATTCTTTAATGCACATTCGAATTCTATGAATTCTTAAACCGTAACAAGGATGCATAAAGTCCTTTGAATTATATCGACTAGGTATGTAAAGAACGAATAAGGAAATAATGAATTCGGCTGAATTTGCATACGTTTAAATACAGTGTTCAGAAAGTATAAAATAAATTAAGTTAATACCTTCGGGACTTGATTATACAGAAGAAAGCGAGCATTTATTACTAAAAGGACTGTTCAACGTTTTCAAAATTCAGAGAAAAATTGTTGAAATTTTCTGCTGAATTCTAATATTAAAATAGAATTAATGAATTATTTTAAAAATTTGGAAAATTAATTTTTTTGCAATATTTTTATACAATATACAAAGTAAGAAAGAAAAATGAAAGTGTTGGTTTTATTTTAATATAATTTACTTGTTTGTTACTGAAAATGTTGACTCGCAAATTGCATAAGGTTCCTTTTCAAAGTGTAATGCCCTGAATACATTTAAAGAAACACGGGCGTTTTCGAAGCAACGTTCGCGAGGGTGAGTGGATTCTGTGAGGACTGTTTGCACGGCTCTTTATTCTTCTTCCTTCGGGGGTTTTCACCCCTCCAGCCTCGTACTCTCGACGCCTACTTATATTGTTATGTAATTTATCTTGGCTACCCCTTGTGCGAAGGAATGCTCGCCCTTGGACCGCGGCATTAGCGACACCAGAGGGTGTCTTTACTTTTCACTTTTGCTAATTTCACTTTGCCCGCCGGCACAAAAGGGGGTTGGTCTATAATGTTGTGTGTCTTGACAAACGTGACGATTTACTTTAAACACCAAGGGATGCTACTTAAAATGCCGGCTCATCATTTTCAGACAATGCCCATTGTTTTAGAAGCCGTGTCGTGAATTTTTAACGTCTATAAAGAAATATTTTATTTCACACTTCTTTTTTTATTTATTTATGAAACTAAACTTTCAAACTAGATAAATAATTTATTTTGTTCTTTTTATATTTGATGTCAATTATTTTAAACTTTTTTATAAACAAATTATTCATACTCATATTTAAAGGATTGGATTAAATCTAAACCCTTAAAAATAGGTAAAAATTTCTACCATAACAGTTTGAAAATTTCTAGATATTTATGCTGCCTTAAAAGACACAAATATGTATGCAGTGTTATAAAGAAAGCATATTTATTAGAAGACGAAGACATGTTTTCCTTTGTTCGCGAGTTCTTTCTAATTTCGTCCCCAGAAAACATATTCTCTCATAAAATGGTTAAGAAAATCAATTTCCATTAAAGCACCTATACAAAAGAAAATGATTGAAGATTCTATTTTATTGAATTATTTTATCCAATAATTTTGCAAATATTAAATTCCCTTCTTATCATAATAGACGGAAAAATTATTTCGAACCAAAACCAGTTATCCAGTTTTTTAACCTTCCACCTCATCAATTTTTTACCTTGCTCAGTAAGTTTATTTTTTATCCCTCGGAGAGCTCGCAGCGAGGGATAAGAAAATTCCTTCTGGCAAGCGTAATATGTGTACGTGTGTGAAACCGCGACATTTTCACATCATTTAGGAGTCATCAAAAGAGCACCTTGCCGACTTAACATACGTCCGTACGGTTTCCCGTGGCTGTACGTGCGATTCCGCTATGCAAACCTCTCCTACTCACATTTTTCTCGCCCCGGGCAGGGAAACCTATATCTACGCGCCATCCACTCTCAAGTTACCATCTCGACTTTCCACTACCTCAGCTGGTTCCTTCGCATTTTTCCCCTGGATTTTGCTTGCCATGGAAAAACTCCCGTCTTTGGTGATAATGCGTACGAGGATTCGAGCTGACGTGCGAACTACGCGATCGACCGACGGAATTTCAGCGTATTTTTCTTTTTATCTCTTCGTTTTATCACCTCTTCCTATATTCTGAAATATCTACCATTGATTAATATAAGTGCACGACTTAAACTTCCAAGAGTAATTAATACAAAAATTTAAACTTATTTTTAAACAGATATGTTTTAATTATGACATTCATTTGGCTCGTTGAAATGAATTGTAATGACGATAAGAATGATGATAAAATCGATATGATACCCAGTAATGGTGATAAGATTACTATCATACGAGACTTGTAAACAGAGAAAATCACTTTCAGTTTGCGTATTAATGCCATCCGGTGAACAAATGGATGTTTAATATGTCGGAACGAACGTGTACAAAGTATCCTAGAATTATACAGATAAATTATTCAATAAATACGTAATCGTGTGGAAAGGGTTTTTATATGAAATTTTCCCATGTAAATCTGCATCCAGTGAGATTTTACTATCAGCATTTTGGAGGCATCTTGTCGTTCGTAGTATTGAAAGGTGGGAATGTAGACGGAAACGCGAGAGACACGGAAGGATCGAAACAAATTATCCCCGACAGTTTTTGCTCGCCGGTAGACGAGAGGAGGGCCGGTATTTCCCTCGGCTCGTACACGCGATCCGCGTAACATAATTCGTCAAAGTATCCGTTAATGAGCATCCAACGGTAATTCATTTCATACTTATTCTCGCGATGGTTTACAGCCTTGTTCGTCAGCGCAACAAAGCTGGCCCCTATCCACGCAACGCATTCCCCCTCGAGAATGCATCGCGACGTGCACCTGTGCTGCTGAGACTGCGGCACCGTAAAGCGTGGAAACAGAGAACAGGAGAGACAGATAAAGAGTGCAACGGTGAAAAGAGGAGGGAAGAGAAAGAGGAGCAGTAGCAGGCGAACGGACGATCCCGTGCGGAGTAGCACAGGAAAAGGGAAAAATAGAGAAGGAGAGGACTAGCGAAGGGTAGAGGTAGCGAGGAGGAGGTGGAGGTGGAGGAGGAGGGCTTCACGTAGCACTTTTCCTTGTATTACTTAGCCCAGGATATAACCCACCGCGGCGTCGGTGGTGCCTATATCTCAACCGAGGAAAACCACCCTCTGTGCGCGTATCTCTCCCTCTTGCCTTCCCGCCCTCATCCTACCCACCTTCTGCCACACTCTCACTCCATCCACCTTCTGGCAGCTCGTTCTCCTCTCACCCCGACCGAGCAATCCCACCCTCCTAGCCCCCGACACACTCTATGCTCTCCTCTGTTCTCTTCGCCCCTCGATTCCCACCCACTGACACCCACTACCATCCACCCGTTTTCCTTTCCTCTTCTCCACCCTCTCTCTCTCTACCCACATTCAACCACCCTCCTCACCTCTGCCTTCATCCGCCGTTCCAACTCACCCCAGCGCACCCCCTGCTGAAGGTGGGTGCGCCCTACTGGCGCCTGAATCATCCCGCCCGAGGCCACAGCAAGAGCGAGGGGGGGTGCACGGGTGAAGAGGGGATGGGACGTAAAAGAGAAAGGGAGAGAGACGGAGATAAAGTGTACCGGGGGGGGGTGGCTGACTGAGCTAGGGTTTTGGCGGTAGAACGGTGCTGGTAGTAGTGGTGGCTGCTGCTGCTGCTGCTCAGGAGGGTGGTTCAAGAGAGAGGAGCTGAAAGTGGGGTGAGGAACAGGAGGAGGTAGAAAAGGAGGGTAGAGGAGTTAGGGGGTGATTCGTTGGTTGGTTGGGTTGGCAGGAGTACGAGAGAGAGAGAGAGGGATAGAATTCGAGCGCAAGGTACGTACCCGTGGGGTTGAAAGGGGGCGTCGAGTCGCCGTCGTCGTCGTCGTCGTCGTCGTCGTCGTCGCTGTCGCCGTCGTAGTCGTCGTAACCGAGGGAGGATGTAGTCGAAAAGGGGGAGGTGTGGAGTGAGAGCGGGGTAGTTTGACGAGGAGGTTGGCAGAGGGGTGTAAGGCTTCACTAATTATTTTTTGTCGGTCGCTCGACAGGGGTGCGACTGCCAGCAATGACTGAAATTAAATGAATGAGCACCCGGCAGCGTTTCACAGGGATAGGAAGAAATGATGGCGCAGGGGCGGCGGGGAGAGGGTGGAGAGGGGTGCGCGGATCGCTTTTGGCGGGTTTTCGGTGGCAGAACGAATCCCGTCAAGGGAAAGGATTATGAATAGACTGTTCATTTTTCTCAAGTGTGAAATTATTAAAGATGGCGGGTAGCCAGAGAGGAACTTCGATATCCTTTTTACAGTCTGTCCCCGGTGCGCTTTTACAGGTGCCGCGTAAACTTTCCTTCGGTTCGAAGCGAACGACAGTTTTGTTTGTTTCTCGTTTCTTCGTCGCTTTTTGACGCTCCTTCTTCCTTCCTCCCCGCGAACGAAACTATACCGAGGAAATGAATTTCTATTTGGACGTTGCGTTCATTGTTGTCGTCAACAGTATCGTTTCTAAAAATTAGGTCAATTTTAAATGATTCCCTAAACTGAAGGAACATTGACAGGTTTTCGAAAACTTGTATTGTGAATATTAATCCTTGAACAGCGGAGCCTGATCAAAACATATACAATTTTTAAACAAAGAAGTTTCATGTATTGGAAGAATAATTTTGAAAGAACAATGTAAAATTAAGAAAATAAAAATGATGTGAAATACGAAATTGAATTAAAATTAGGGTTCTCTTCATGGTCCGTTGTCAGAGGGTTAAAATGTTTATACTCGTTTGGAGATAAAAATGAAATCCAATCGAATTCTGTCGGACATAAAACCATTTGTGAATCGACTTTTACTTTCCTACTATTCTCATTGTTCCCCGTAGATTGTAAACAGGAAACCAACCGACACCCGAAGAAGACATAGAAAGTTGTCAGTTACATTAAGAACGACTTCGGGGGAGAATTCTTGCGTACATGACAACGATCACGAGCTCGATATTTCGTGAGAAAGCTACATGGGGTGACTTCGACGAAGGGGAAAACTAAGTGAAAGACTGAAAGTATATATATCGTACAGCCCACCCGACGTTTGTCGCCAATTCCCATTAACGAGACTCTCTTAAAAAACAATTCAAAATGTTTCTTTTAATATTTTCGAAACCTTCAGAAAATTTTACGGGGAGTAAATAAAAATGAAGAAAATTGAGGACTCCTCAACGTGAAACAAGACACGCGCGTTGTTAAATAAATTATAACCCCGTTTTTCGAGGAAGAAAAAAAAAAAGAAATTCGTTCGCGTAATTACTATCGACTCGGTTGCATATGTCTCGATCACACGGCTCGATCGCTCGCAAGTACGTACTCTTACAAAATTTAGCGACTACCGGTTCCCGCGACGATCTCAATTAATTTCCACGCAATTAACTTCCAATGCCTGGAGCGAGTTTCTGCGCGTGAACTTCTCGTCGGTAAATCACAGCGATCACGGCACGTGCGTGTGTGCGTTTATCCTCGTTTCCGTAGGTGAAAAGCCGTAGGTCGAAGGTGTAAGTGTTCCGCGAGGATGCAGAACAGAGGGGGTGGCGGAGGATTTAAAGCTCGTGCAAACACGCTGGATCTTCGTGCTAGCATAAATACGGGGAACAAGGTGGCAAATGGCACACGGTTCAACTCGTTCGTTCCTTCCCTCCCCGTTCTCCACGACAACCCCTTGAATCTTCTCCTGTTTTCTTATATCAACCCTGACCACTTTTTAAATTCAAGATGCAAGTGTCATTTTAAATATAAATTCAATTAAAATTTTAAATTATCTAATTTTGTGGGAACCATTGCTCTTCTTGAACAAACGAAACATTTAGAGGGATCAAATTAAGAATTTCATACATGTTTAAGCTCATTCATGAGTTTCGTTCAGGGACGGGGGTGGCTGGTCGAGGGAATTAAAATCACCCTACTTATTGTTGACGTGTGGCTTTTCGGATGCTCGATTGTTCGGTGACGCATGTTGCTGGAAGATCAACCGATTTTGAGACGCGTAGGGGTGTCAGCCCTTATCACACGTGGACCTAATATTTCTGGATGAGGGTCGGTACGCCACGATGGATAACATAAATTAGGCGGACTCGTTGAATTTTTAATGGAACGTAGATCGATCAATCGTTAATTTAATTGCGACTCAACCGGGGGAGGAAAAATATTTTGTATTGGACCACGAAAACGTCTTTAACCTGTCGTTTGCAAATTTCTTACCCCCTTAAAAGGGCACACGCATCGAGTGTGAAATTGAATTTTATGTCACATTTGGCTTCCGCAACCACCCTCTGGTCTTAAGCTTAATTGTCTGTTAAGCTAGTTAATGAATTGTAATAATTTCCTTTAAGTACCGATCAATGAATAGTGACACCTCTTAGATTCTTTTTTAAAATGACTTAGCATTTTTCTTTAAAATTATCTCGAGCCCAATTTCGGAGGAGCTATTGAATGCCTCGTTCATTTTCTTCACAAACCTGTGTTCCGTAGAAGCACGTTCGATCCCCTTAAATCCCCGGAAATCGTCAGGTTCGTCGAGTTGGTCTAAAAACAGCAATCCTCCCTTGCACGGTCATCGGAGGGGGCATTCCTTCAAGGTGGAACAAGACGGCAGGTTTTTTTTTCTCCTCTCCGAATCACATTCTGCCTAGGTCAGCCGGATCCTCCTCTTTCTCCGAGCCTGGTCCCCGTAGCCCTTCGACGATCCACCTACCGAGAAAACATCCCTTACGTAAGAATCGATACGCGTAGGATGTGCAGAAGAGGAAACGAGCTGGCTGCAGCGATGTCGAGGTACAGAGAGAGAGACGAGGTAGAAGTAGCAGCGCTTCAGAGTTCCCTTAGCGATCTTACTCGAGCGCCGGAAACATCCCTTATCCTCGAGGTACCTCGAAGATTCTTCTTCGCGTTTGAACTCTGCCACGCGAGACCTCTACCACTCCTACCTTCTGCCGTCGTTCTTCTCTTCGCCTATTTTCTCTCATCCTCCTTCGCGTCTCCCTTTTTTTTCGTCCCTATACCATCCACCTTCGTATTTTCTCTCCCTGGTCCGCCCATCCCGGAAGAGCAGCCAGATCGTCCCAGAGACGACGACCTACGCGTCCCGGTGACGCGTATACGTAGAACGTCGAGGCTTACCAGGATGCTCGAAGGTTGGGCCAGCTCGGTTCGAGGGGGAAGGTGGAGGGACGGAAATGGAGGTTGGAGATGGCGGTACGGAGTTGAGCCAGGAGGGTGGTTGGCAGGCGGACGGGGGAGGGTTGGAAACGTGGTGTTTGTTCGGGACGATAGCGTAAGACGGTGACGTGCACATCCCCTGCCAGCCTGCCAGTCTGCCAGCCAGAGTCTGCTTTCCTCTGCCTTGGCTGCCACTGGAAATGGAGGGTGGTTTCAACCCTTAGGTCGGGCGTAGCGTTAGTGTGGGTGAATGTGGGTGGTGGTGAAGGCGAGGAGGAACGATGGTACACGAGGTGGAAGGAGGAAAGGCAGTAAGCAGGAGAGCTTCAGTCCATACGGGGAGGGGGTTGGGTAACGAAGAGAACCCAGAGGGAGAAAGAGAATAACAGACTCGCCTGTATGGCGTAGTAGCCAGGGGCCGAGAAGTACTTTCGAGGTTGGCAGGGCCGCCTTAATTATCGTCGCGTTCCGTGAAAGCTTCCACTTTATTTCGTCGTTCTTCTTCGTTCTGATCGTCAGTAGGGCTATTGATTCTTACCCTTTATGTCTATTACGTTGTTTCATGTTAAATGCTCCGCGACTTTAGAGTTTAGAATAAAAATAGATACAATTTAATGACGTAAAAGCGGTGTGAAATAAATCGGATAATGTTGACGTCCTTTTCTTCACCCCTTCGATGTTCATTCGTTCCAATGTACATGGCAGTTTAAGGATAAAATATTTTCACGATTGTAAACGGACAGCGTCGCGTTTTCCAATGACACCAGGTTGTGTAATGGATGCCAATTATACGGATGAGCGGGACGTCAGAAATTAATGCAAAGGGATGTTTGGCTTGGGGTTGCTCTTTGTATTAGGGTCCATTGTTCGTCCCATTGAAATGGATATAGAGTGAACACCTTGCACTACCAGAGAACAGGTCAAGTTCTTTTTCAGTTTCCATAAAACGGTACACCTTTTTACCATTTGTTTGCGAAGGAACAGAAATTCTTAACCAAAGTTTGCTAATTAAGAAAAACGAGTCTACTAGCGATACGTCGGATCAATCGATAGTTTAATGAATTTTTTCTATTAATTAAACAAGAAGCGAATGAAGACGCAAAGGATTCTTTCCTTTATGCGTCCCGCACGGAAAATACGGTCTCTCTATTGAAATTATTAATCTTCCGAGTAATTACGTCGGTGCTTTCATCGACATAACTGTACTACTTTGTCCTCGCTACTCCGGATTCTCAAAAATGCCTGGAATTTCCAGGAGAGCAGGCTTAACCTCAGGGAGTTCCGTGCAAAAGTTTCGCTCGAGTCCTCGCCGGTTTCACGGGAAGAAGAGGCGAGCAAAGTGGGACGAGAAGAAAAGGGAAGAAGGGTAAGAGGTAGCAGACGAAGAAACGAGCGGAAAGAAGAGCAACCGAGGCAAGATTCTCTGGATTTTGGAATTTTACGGCCACGTCGTGCGTCCCTGAAGCAAGGAGAAGGCGTAAGAACGTACGGTGTTGGACGAGGCTGCTTGAACGGGGTAGGGGGTGCCGCCCGTAAGGGTGTGGATTGGGGGATGAGAGGGACAGAGAGACATGCAAGCAGATGGCATGAGGTACACGGGGGTGGAAAGGAGACGGAGGGAGACAACTGGAGTTCTGGTGATGCTCTACGACGGAGGGTGAGTTACCGAGGACTCGGGGACCTAAGGGTGCGTTTTCATTGGTCCTCGAAAACTGTGCACCAATCATTTCTAATTTAGAAAAAAGTTATGCGAAAATATGTGAAATAATTTCTATATTTCAAAATAATTTTCTACCCTCATGATTTTTTTTAATCTTATCCATGTTCCATGAACATTGTAATTTAATTTTTCAGAGCTGATTTGAATTTGGTATTTTTGGGTCTAATTATGTTTTTAAAATATTCTTCCTACTTGATTTAAAAAGGGAAATAATTTGTATCATTCCTCGTCCTATTTTCGATGACGTCTTGGTATTATTTGGTGAATACGCACCTTAACCCTCTTCTCTGAACTCACACCCTCGCATCTCGACTCTGCCCCAACCACCTGCACCATCTCCTCGCTTCACCGCGTTCTACCTACTACTACCTCCTCTTTTCCGCCCCCCCCGTTGCCACTCCAACCCCGTTCCACCCCGAACGCCAGACACGGCACATTGCCCGGAGTGTTGCGTTGTTGCCTTCCGAGGCACCCCGACGTTCAATTTTGTATAACTATCCGGCGTGCATTACGAAAGTTGCCGCGAAACTTTTCCTCCCCTTTCGCGCTAGCCTGCAATGCCACCCTCCTCCGTCACCGTTCGCTCGCGCACGGACTCTCGACTGTTCGATTAACTCTCTCTCGCGCTTTTCCCGCGATTCATTGAAATTGTTTTTCGCTCCTACCCGGCATCGGTTTGGCTATCGCTTGTTCGCGTTTCGTTTTGAATCTGTTTGGCGCCAGTTTCGGTACTATAGGATTTCCGCGAACCTATTCGCTCCCTTTTTTTCCCTGTTCGAGAGTTTCCGACCTGCCCAGATCGCTCTTTTCATTCGCGCTTTTGTATTGACTTTTTGATTGACCGTATCACGCCTGACCTAGTTTCGATGAATGACCATCAATTTTTATAGAATTTCGATAATTATCGTATTTACGATAAAAATTTTTTCGCAAAAAAGAAATAGGACTGCACGGTTCCGATATATCGGTCAGCGGGAAACCGGATGTATCGAAAGGGTTAATCGCGGCGGTAAAACAAACTGGCGACTGTTCGATCATCGACGTTCTAGACTCTTCCTGCCCTCCCTTCCGTCCCTTTCGACTTGGCAAGAAACGAACCCTTTCAAGGGAGCCTTAACCCTTCGGAATCAGCTCCATATCCGTACCTCCGTGGCAACCCCTTTTCCCGTGGTGGCCGTGCAACCGTCGATGCACATCATCTGCCTTGGTGCACGCACGTGCGCCCCTTCGTGTCTGTTCGTTCGCTTAAACGCACCCTCGCAGCAATATCAGCCTCGCTGTCGGTGATAGGAACAGCGACAGTAGCAGCAACAGCAACAGCAACAGCGGCATGAGCTTCCTCGCTGCCAGTGGAGGGTCTTCTGACAGCAAATCGATTGAACGGTATAATTTATACCACCCCCTACTCATCTCGCCCCTCGGCTGCCCACCTACGCTGCCATGTACACCCCCTCTCGCAGCACCGCCTCTCTCACCTTCGTCTCGCTCCCGCGTGTGTACCCGTCCCTGTACAGGGGGTCCCCTTTCACCCTCCTCCCGCCTGCTGCCAGTTTCCCTGAATAGTCATCATACGAGTATTCTGCCTGTCGGCGGCCGAGTGGGCGAGTGGATAATGGGGAAACCGGCGCGTTGCTCGAGGGTCCCTGAGTGTGTCACCGTGCACACGTTCATGTGTGCGTGCTCGATTATAAGTATTTATAGCTGTGGATGTGCGTCGGTGTCCGTGAATGCTGCCGGCCTGACCGAACCGAGCTGTATCGCCAGCGTGCCTCGCGTGTGTGCGGGCACACCACCGACAGAGGCTGGCTCGTATTTGCGGCCAGTACGCTCCTATAATGAGCACCCGTCCACGCACCTGTGCGTGTGCCTGTGCCCGCCCGTCCACACACGTGGCCAAACGGGCACAAGCGAACGCTGCCGCTGCGGTCAGAAGCACCGTGAGTGCGGCGGGCTGCGTCGTCGTCACACTTGACCGAAGCCGACCCCATCCACCCCCCTTCGCACCGCGTGCGTGCATACGTGCGTGGACGCATCGTACCAAGCCGCGAGAACCGCTGATTGCGGTCACTGCCGGTGGGCTTGCACCCTGAAAAAACGTACCACCCCCTCGAGCGAATCCGCGCGCGAGAATTTACCCCGAAGATTATTCCCTATCGAGGTTCTTCGCGTTCGAATTAACCGCGGACAGATTCCATCCTTCCATGATTTCTTGAACGAGCATTTCATTATTACTGTGATTTGAATTTTTGTTTAGGTATTTCCCGGATGTGCGTTTCAACGTTCTGCATTAAAATTTATTAAAAATGATAAGAAGTGTTAAGATAGTAAAATATTCTAAACAAAGACGATAGCTTTGGGTGTTCAAGTTTCATTCTAGCTATTCGAAGACGTGTTTTTCCGAGCCTTTAGAATAAAGTACATAAACTATATTATTATTTTAACCACCCATTTTCAACAAGAAGCGACATAATAAATAAATTAGCCTCCTTACGAAAGAATTCGGTAAAAGATTATTATTAACGTCGTAAATAATCGCACGGACTAGAGGAATAATTTATAATACCGGCTGTGTGACGTATCAGATTTATCATTTCGCCGTGCATTCCCGTACACCGTACCCGATCGTTATTATTTGTAATACTCGTCCATGCGATGTGTTATCGCGCGAGGGTTGCGATCATCCCTCCCGTAGAAAAATCAACTTGAAAAACGTAGCTTCGACTAAACTGCGAAACGTCCGGGACCAGCGGGTTTTATTACACGGAAAACCGCATCGACATCTCGTTGAATGTCAGCCTGACTGATGACCGATCGAAACTGCGCAACGATACATGTGCCGATTATGAATCTTCATTGCGAGCTGTCCCATTACGCGCACACGCATGGAACGTTCCCGTCGAGCGTACGTTTTGCACACTCGATGTCGCGCACTTTGAATAAATAAATGCACTTTTTGACCTACATTTCCAACAGCATGGCGAAAACACGTTGTCATCCTATTCGCGAGTACTTGGTTTCGAAAACGTTCGCGTTTTCACGGATTTGAAATTTAGATTTCCAAATATCCCTAAATTGTTTTAATTAAATTGCGATAAATTTGAACGAATTCAAGTGGCAAATTGAAATATTAAAAATGTCGATTTTTAAATCACCACGATTTCGTCGCGTATTTATCCGCGAATCGTACAGCGAATATTCACGTTTCAAACGTTCACGCAATGCGGAACACAAAAGAGCAACCCCGTGCCGCCGTTTTTGTCCGACGAAAAATTTGTCGATAGTTTCGAAAACGTCGTTCGACAGGGTGATATCGATCCGCCGGCTCGTATGACGTCAAACACGAAATATTCATCGGTTTTTGCGGACGCAGAAAGGAACCACTCGTGCCCGTTCGTTTCCCGGTACACCCGGTACATCGCGTAGGTGAATTCACACGTGCGGCAGTCAGCGGTCGGGCGTAATTCAGATCATCTTTTGTGGGCTTGTGGCACACGTGTGCGTGTGCGCGCCCGCGCCCCGTGTGTGTGGGTGGGTGTGTTTGCCGCTGCGTGAGCGGATGGACGTGGGATGAAAAGGGAGAGGATAGGGATGGCCCCGGTGTCCAAAGGGGTTCTCAATCCGTTTCTCCTGGATAATCGTAAGAGATCCGATTCTGGTCGATTTGATTCCATTAAAGGGGTCGTTACGACGTTCTTTAAGCAAATGCGTATGTTCGTACAGTGTTCGGCAATACGATACACACACGTGAAACTGACCCTTCGCAGTTCTTTAACGTTTCGACGTGGGGAGTTAAATTCAATTGATCCTCGATTCGGTGACATTTTGTTCCTCGCGTAAATCAAGGGATGAATTTTTCGTAGACCGATTTAAAATTTAACGATTGTTTTATATTAATTTTCTAGATAGTTTTGGGTACCCGAGTTTTTCGTTTGATGCACACTTATTTTTAAGTTGGAAATAATTTTAAAAATTAAATAAATAACGGATGAAATATAATTGAATATGTACGTCCATTATTTATCTCAATAATAGCCAACATACATTTCAACAAAAATACCTCAATAAAATTTGTAATTTAAAATAAAAAACTTGAAGTCAGTCATTTTGACTAATTTCGTAACTCTAGTGTTAAATTGTTCCAATCATTTAAAATATTACAAATAATTTATATATCGTTTAAATTTATATAGAGTAAAAAAAAAAACAAATTGATACACGATATAGCTCTCACCCCCATTGACTACCAATTTGATCCTAATGAAATTAAGAACACCTTTTCACGAGCGGTTCGCGCGAGAAGCAAATTAGAGGGGTATTTCAGTTTGTCCACAAATCAGTCCGAAATAATGCGTCCTTAATACACGCTAATTCAATCGACATCCCCCAGGAAAGGGGTTGGAATTGCTCCGCGAACTTGGCCGTTCCGATTCCATGGATTCGGGCAATACTTTACGGCTGGCACAGATCTCGACTTTCATCGACCCTCGTCCGTGTAGTCTGTTCGTCGCGAGGATACCGCGATTAAAGCAGAAATTTACAGCCCGTTAATAATGAGGGAAGATCGGAGCTGGGGTGGCGCCAGTGTTTACTTTATACGCGTTGTCATAACAATCTAATAGCAGAGTAACTTCGCGTTCGTCGTTCGACTATCGAACAGCGAGCTGTTACTATAAAGGTAAGTGTAAAATGTTGGCAAGCTTACGTCTGTCCTTTTGCCGAAGATTTGTTTGTCGCGTCGATAGGTTTATGGCGTAAATGATAGGCTCCCTTGAAGTACCGTACGTCAGGTAAATATCTTCTTGCGATTTCCAGATGTTGTTATTTATCCCCGATTTGCAATACCCTCGGGTGAAATACAGGGGATAGAATAAAAATTTATCTTCAGTAATATTAAGCTTCGATATGGAATAAGTGCTACTCTGAGATTCTTTTGTCCTATCAAATCAAGACAGACTTTTTACTTTTCTGCAGTATCGAAAATAGTTGACTATTTTCAACATTCGTTTACGAATTCATGAACCCTCCATCGTATTTCATTAACCCAAATAAATAATTGACGAAGCTGGAAAGGGAATTCTATAAGGGCTAATTGAATCGTCATACGAAAATACGCGACTGCATTTCGTTCCGATTTGAAATGACATATAAAAATACTTGAAACGAAGGATCATAGTAGGTCATCCCTGGTATCTAACACTTTTTCTATTATGAAATACAAATAGCAGAAGAATTATTGATAACAATGAATTAAGTGCATGAACATCCATCACCTTCTAGATTTACTCGAAAAAAGAATAGAGAATTACTGTGTGCCAGGAATGGAACAACAATGCCGAATGGAAAATTCTAGTTAGGGTTCAAAGCACCCCTAACGACGGACGTGGTACATTGCTCGAGTTTCCCTACCATTTTGATTCCATCGTCAGCTAATAATCTCTTCAGCGTTCCACCCCTGCGAAGCCAGGTGAAACCGGCTGGTTAGGGGCGGAGGAGGTGGGGGTGCTGTAATTATGAATATAAATCGGCGGCCAGTGGTGGTAGTAGGCGGAGAGGGGTGGAGAGGGAGATAGAGAGAGGTTGTATGGAGCCTAGAAGGGAGGATGAAAACGGTGAGGCCCATGGTGCTCTGGCAGGGGATGAAAATGACGCGGTGAATCCGACGTTTGCCGTCTTTTAATTTTAATTAAGGGATGGTCCGGGCCCTCCCTACACCGATGGGGTTCGTTCACGCGCGCAAAAAAAAAAAGAAAACAGTTGCACGGCATTAACTGAAAAGGGTTGCTCTTCTCTATATATTTTTAATGGTGTCAAAGAGTTTTTCAAGATGCGAAGAGAAATAATTATCGTTATTTTATAATTTAATTTTTCCATTTCTAAATTTGATCTCATATTTCTGTAATCTTTAAATAAAAATTTAATTCAGAATGAAATAATTTCTTTTATAATAATAATATTGATTTCTTTTTCCATTATCTTATTTTCTCTTCACCTACTCACTATCTTCTTATTTTCAAATGAAAATTTTATAATATTGGACGACTGTACCCCATAGCTTCGTCTCTAAATATTTTTCTCGTTTCACAGTCAATTCAAATTGCCAGATAAATTACCTGTTTCAAAGCGAAGCAACGTTTCTGGCCGTCTTGCGACATTAAGCCTAGCTCAGTGCTGCCATTATCGCAAACGTGGCTGCAATGTTGGACGGTGTTCAGCTCCTAGGATCGTCACTGGTCATCGCAACCCCCCGAAGGAACAAGCGGGGGTCGAATGCACCCTCCGCAACGACAAACCCCTTCGTTCGAGCAGGTCGATATGCGGTACGTGCATACAACCGGGGTTCAACGTGCTGCTGTTCGTAGAAGCGAAATTTCAACGTTGAAAACGTGCTGCTGCTGTTGAATGAAATAAATACCCGTGATCCCCGATTGTATGCAAATTACGAAGAAAAGCGATGCCGGTGCTTTTCGTTTATTCGTGACGTTTTCAATGATTTTTACCAGAAAAGTTTCTAAAACAAACTAAAAAGATTAGACATAATTTTCAAAAATAATAAGATTCATGTTATCCTATTAAGACATTTTCTGAAACAAATCGAAAAGGATTAAATAGAATTTAAATTTCAGTATCAAAATAAAGAAATAAAGATTTAGAAAAATATATTATTATTCAGTAAGTGATTTAAGTTAAAATGATTAATTATTTCATTTTACAGTAAATAATATTCGTTCATTTCTGACAAATAGTCCACAATATTTTAATTGAAACAATCAATAAACGTACAACTATGACTCTACTTAACTTTATTACATTATATTATTCAATACACTTTTATAGTGCAAGTTTTATGTAATTTGTAAAATTAAAAAAAAAAGGTTCGTGAGTAGACTTTATTTATGAAAAAGAATTTGAAAATTTATAAAAATACACTACATTAATTAGCTTCTCCGTAAGCTTGAAACTAAATATCGCGATTAAAAATTAAAACTGAACAACCTTAACAACGATCATCCACTACTTTTGTTTAAACAAAATACAATTAAAATTAAATAAGCAATTTCAAATGAACAAATATTCCTTGAAATAATTTATCACCAATCATCATAAAATAAAATGAAGTTCCATTTTAAATAAAACTTTAGATAAAGTTCTATTTAAAACTTTATTCCATTCAATGATATTCTGAAAAGATTAAATTTAAAAAAAGAAAAAACATGGGGCGATAGCGAAAGCTGAAAATAAAAGTTTGATTGCCCATAAGAGCAATCCCTAAGCAAACCCTATAAAACAAACCGAAATTACACGCAACACTAATTTAATAAATGTAAAAAAATGAAAAATTTAATAACAATCGCGAATTCATTCGCAACACTAATTTCATTAATTATATAATACAATAGTGTACACGTGAAATCTGCTCCATAATGCGCAACGCTAAGCTGAAAAAAAGAAAACAAAAAACGCGAACTGTAACGCAACTCTACTCAAATCTACCGAATTTTGTAAGACGCAACACTAATCTAAAAAAGGGGCACATCCAATCCAAGGCTGTATCTCTGCAGCTGGTCTATAACTGCCTTATGGACCATGGCAGCTCCACTGGATCGTTTTTGGGCATTTCATCATATATCGCAACTCTAATGCAACCCGCGAATATTCATTATCGCAACACTAATTAGCAGGGAACTCTATAAACTAATGCAAAGCAATCGCGTATTTATAATTCGCAACACTGGGAAACAATCGCGCTAATGTCATTCGCAAAGCTATCTTTAACAGACATGCAATTAAAATGCAAAAAAAGGGGATTCTCAAACCGTGAATTTTTTATTCGTGACACTAAGGCAATCAACATTGAAAAGCAAAACTCTATCTTGAAGCAATCAATATTACGAAGCAAAACTCTCAAAAAATCTTAAAGCAATGTAAGAAGGAAACGCGATATTTAAAGTTCTCAACACTAATATACATATACATAAATGAAAATCGCGATAATCATGCATACGCAACACTAAATTGAACCGTAGTCAATATTCGCAACACTAAATTAAAAACGCGATTTGCCCAAAATCTTGGGGGTCACGGGCCCCCTCTTCTCCTGAAATTACAAAACTACAACTACAAGCGAGCACAGTGACAAAGTAGTAACGATAATGATTTTCCATCCTTTTTTGCAAAAGGATGGAAAATCATTATTAGTTCCCCTCTTGAAAGACAGTTTGTCGGGGCGCTTCGGCATACAGCCACTTCTTTCTTCGGGCGGTCCACCCACCTGAAACTTATATCTAAAGCTCAAGACTTGCAAATTCGCAAAACAAAAAAAACCCCAATGAATAAAAAAGAAAAATCGCGAAATTCTAATTGACACGTGGACGAAAAAGGACTTTATATAAGTCGTTGTTCGTGCACACGTGCCGTGCTCGAGCAGAACTTGTGCGTTTCGTGCCATCGCGATCGCGTATGACGACTTATGAAGTCGCCAAAAATTTGAAAAATTGTACAGATAGAATCGAAGGCGAACGACATACTCCGTTCGTATCGATAGTATCGTCAATTCTTCAAATATATTCCAGGTACAGGTTGATCACGCGAAATCGCGCCTACCCGTCCAAGAGACTGTGGCAACCTGTCCCGGCCCTACCTACTTACAATCTATCACACACACCAGAAGGTATACTACCTACCTACCTAACGCTATATTTAAAAAAGGCAAAATCACATTCTCACAAAAATTCATTCCACGACCCCCATACACTCCACCCGGGCGCAAGAGCCTAAACTAGGGAGAACGTCCCGGGACGCCTCCGTCACCCGAGTTTCATCTCACATCACACTCTACGGTACGTACCATTTTTCACTGAAATCGTCTGGCAAGGCTAGCAATCATTGCGTATAATGATAATTACAAAATTTAATTAACTACTTTGATATAGAATATTTTATAATAATGGTAATAATCATGGTAATAGTAATGGCAATACAGTAATAGTAATAAAATAGTATTTGATTTGTACATTCACTATTATTTCAAATTAAAAGTTAAATGAAAAAGTTATTAATCCGACGCAATTCCACAGCCTAAAAACACACACACCATATGTGGAAATTACGTCGTGCACGATATACTAACACAATGCCAGCCGCTTATTAATTATTATTCTTACGAACTAGGTCATCGTGCCCATTGCCTCTACCCATCCAAGTAGCACCTGGGCACGTGAATGGGCTTTGGCAATAAACACGGAAGGGGTTAAACCTGAAAATCCTGATCTAGAAACATGATTAGTACATAAATATCTAACGGGCTAATATTTTACCATTTCAATAAAAGTGACTCGACTTTGTAAATATAAAGCTTTAAGAACAAATACTGAAAAGCAGAATAGAGCAACTATGACGCAAACATGGTGCACTGCTAATATCAGCTGGCAAGGAAGGGTCTCACGCCCCCTAGACTTACGCCAGACGCTACATACCACCCACCCCGCCTGGACGTCGTAACGCCAGGACAGAGTGCACCCCTTCGCTAAGAGCGCTACCCGCCCGTCCAACACGTTGCATCCAACGGTGTCAGATTGACGGACGCCCATAGTATAGACAAAAGGACTACAGTTTAGAATATGGTAACATATTTTCATATGTTCCGTATTCTAAAGCTGCGCCTGCAAAGGCCTAGTAATGCATGGGTATATCTCCCAGAGATGGTGTTCACGGTCTTGTGCCGCGGAATCCTTGTAACTAATTTGATTAATTAAATAATACATGGGATTGAGATTAAAAACCAAAAGGATTCCCACCGAATACTAGTCAATGCATCGTCACATTTACTCTCGCGCTGGAAATTTTTCGCAACACTAATTTAATAATTGCAAATCTCTAATAAAAAAGAATTTAATATCTCTAATTAAGAATTCTTTGTTATGAAAAAAGAATTTATTGTGAAAATGAATAAAACATCCTCGGGCGACTCCCTCCTCAGAGTAAATTTTCAAGAATACGAAAAAGGTGTTCAAATAGATTACTCTGATTTGGAAATCTACCCGTCACGAATAGTCTTCTTGCACATAAATTGTTCAATTCTTCACGAACGTGTAATTGAACTTTACTACGCGTAAAAAATTCTCAAATTATATTTGAATTTACAATTTATAAAATGTAATTAAATCACTGTAATAGCATCATTAATATGTATATCCAGTATACATATTACATAATACTATCAATATTATATTGCTTTGAACCTTTGCAATAACTAAATCAGACAAACTAAATAAAATTGTTTCGGTATTAAAATATTTCATATTCCACATTTAAGAACATTTAAAATCTTTCATATATTTCAAAAATATCTTTTAGAATATGTGGAATTGAAATTATGTTAAAACGCGGAGTACAAGAAAACCTAGCCTGAACTAAATGAAATAAAACACAATAAAAATGTTACTACTCATGGGTATAATTATACCCATGGTCACTGTGCTAGCTACTCACGTATACAACCAGTACCCGTGCCGATTCGGACCATTCGTCCTACGGCATGATTGGGTACCGGAGGAACCATAAAACATGCGACTCACCGTTCGCAGATATACTCTTCTTCCGCCAGTCAAGTTGGAGGATGCACACCAGGTAGAAGGATCCACATCAGGTAGGAGGATGCACAACAACTAGGTAGGAGGTTGCCTTATAGGAGAAGAAGGAAGTCATGAAGAACGCCATCAGGATCTGTCCAGGAACTCGGCAAAATAAGCAACTTCATCTGTAACAAAACAAAAAAGACTTATGATTAATTTTGCAAATTATCAACTTTTATTCTAATAAAATTATATATGAATTTGGATTTTATTATATATCGAGCAATTAAAGAAAAAGAAATAAAAAAAAATAAAGATATAAAGTACTAGTAACGCGACCGTGAATAATTTCCGGCGAACAATTGTAGTGACTCTACTTTCACGATGAAAAAGGAAAAAGCAGAGCCGCGATGCTCTAGAAAATATTTTATAATACGCAGCAAACACTGACTCTACTTTCGCGTGATTCTTAATTGTACAAACGCAACTCTATTCAGGGCCAGTTCACCCTTTAGAAAACCAAAACATTGCAAGTATTTACGTGCAAACATTGACTCTACCGACCGCCTTGCGCGCGATCACGACAATTCCTGAAAGAAAAGATTAGTGAGGAGGTTTGGGATGAGTGTAAATATACAACAGACACAAACATTCTTCTTATTGAGCGTTCGTAAAGGAAATACTGTTATTAATGACTTGTAAATGGAAATATCAAACTTCCTAAAATATCTTCAACGAACATGAATATTATTAAAGTTGAATATTAGTCATGATTAATAATTAAATATTTTAAATAATTGTGGATAATTATTTCAATGAATATTATGTACAGTGATAAAAAGTCATTATTTAATCAATATAATAAAGTATTTTATTAAAGTAGTGGAATTTCGTTGTTAGAATTGTAAGCACACTAAAAATTGTAGGAAACTCTGTTACGTCATGATTTATAAATGATCTAAATTTTTTTCAATAAACAAAGCCCAATAATTATTCATGCCTAAACAGCATGTGATTTAATAACGTGATTCTATTTCAATTTAAAATTGCACCAAAAACTGTATATTATAATATAATTACTACGATTTAAGAAAAACAGATTGTTTAAAATAATCAAAACATAGTTAAATAATTGCAGAAGAGAAGCAATTATCTGCAGTACAATACTCTAATCTTTTCTTTCTTAACCTTGGTACTAATTAATTATAAAAAATGCTTACAATTAAAAACGACTTAATGAAAAAAAAAGTAATAATAAACGTTAATACTTGATTATAATAAATTAAAACAATAAATTCTTACGAAATTCTATTTCAAGCCCATATCAGGTGTCATGGCGTCCTTTCAACATGCATCAAATATCTGTAATCAAAAAAAAATACGAATTCATGTAAATGAAATTTAATCAACAATAATAAAGTTATTATTAATAAACGATCGAACTATAATTGATGCAAAATATTTTAATAGGAACAATGCGTACCTTCTACTTATGCGAAAGTATGCTCTGAACATGTCTTGTCATTTCGATATTCGCAAATGAAATCGCGAGAGACCTTCCTTCCTGCCCAAGACCGATCGGCAACTCTCGGCAATGTTCGGTATATTCTTCTATCGGCCGATACCTAACCAAGTACACGAACAGGTCTAAACAGAAATAATATTACGATGCTCAAGAACGTTATTAAATTAAAAACAACAAACTGTGTAAAACAGTACTAAAAACATTCAATAATGTTTAGGTACTTAACGATATAAAAGAGAAAATAATTCAGATTCTGGCGTTCCACTCTTATTGTGTATTCGCGACAGGAGCAAAAATTTTCAACTCTCGTATTTTTGAAGAAAACGCCGAATTAATGTTAAAGATCAAGAATTCAGACTTCTCTTCGATGTTTCTTTCTGTTTTTTGTACTGTTAACACCCGATCAGCAATATAATTTAATATTTGAAGATAATTTAATCTTACCTGTTGCAGACACGTGCTAAACGGACGAAGCTTCGAAGAGGATTGCTGCACTCCACCACACTCCGCGCGGCACATCCTGTAACAATGAATCTGATTGGTCTAAATAAGAGGACGCCATAATGGAACGACCAATCACAGGCATTGGTAGAAACTTCGAATTGCTTTTAGACTTTAACATTAAAGGAAGATTCGTTGAAAATTAGTAACGCCATATTGAAATAAAGTCAAATAAGGTCAAAATTATTTTTTTCACTTTGAAGCACCGAAATAATAAAAAAGATAGAAAAATACATAAGATATTAATGGTATTTAATAAATTATCTGTTGTTAAAAAATTATGTTATTTAATGAAAATGTTATTTTAATTCGTATCTGTATCGACAAAATAGGGTATAAATTATCAGCTTACGCGTTTCTGAAGACAATAATATGGAAATGATGTCAGAAGTCATGACTCCAGTCTTCTCTTCAACTTTGTTTTCTGTTTCTTGTATTTTTGATACGTAATACACAATTTAATCACATATGTATCTACTACACGAGCTGCGAATGATAATTATTAGGTTGTAACATAAGTTCGTCCCGTTTTTTGAGTTGGTAGCGTGATATAGTATTTTCAACTCGTAAACAATTTCACGCAATCAAGTGTCATACGTCATTTTAAAGGTTAGGTTCCAATGATTATTTCATTGTGTATGCGTATGTGTAACAATTCAAATAAATCATTGTAAAAATAATTAAAAAACGGGACGAACTTATGTTACAACCTAATAGTAAGCGTTTTTCTCTTGATCACGTTGCATCCCGAACAAATAATAAATCAATTTAATATGACACACACACATGGTGCGTCGCGAGTTCTAACGACGCATTTCATGCTCCATCATCTAGTTAGAATAAAAAATTCTATGAACCGTATATTAATATAATTTCCAAAGGATAGAGCCATATCATGGAAAATGTTATTTTCTTTCTTGATATTGATTAGTAAGAGTTTTCCTCTTGATCTCGTCGCACCCCGAATGAATAATAAATAAATTTAACACGCCGAGATACGAGCTCGAAAATCGTTCTACTGTGAACGAGCTGGTCATTTTGGCGATGGGAAGTTTTATTTTTAATTTATAGTTTCAATTTGAATTTCCGTTCCCTGCACATTTTCCCGTATTGATTTTCGCGTCGCTCTGTAACGGTATCCTCTACATAATATTCGTTGTATTATAATATTTTATTTTATTCTATAGTACTTACTTTTTTTTGAAAATCTTCGCATTTTACGTTTAGCGATGAAACACAACGATTGCCTTCGAGCAGGACGATTATACGTAAATGCAATATCAATCATAGTGTTCGTTCGTCTAGTCTAGTGAAAAAGCACTAACCTTGGAGTCCAAGTTTAACCGCAGCATATATCATAAATTTAATTATTTAATAAAAGCATTAAAATAATTAACATAATCATCTGATAAAAGCTTTAGAATATTCAATAATTTAGAATTTCAATAATTTATTTGAAATTATAAAAAACACTAGACAAATGGACAGTATGATTGGTGTTGTACCTGCTTCCCCCCACCTCTGTTTCCTTTCGACACGACGATCTTTGCACTGTTCAGGATGTGTGTTCGTTCGGTCTACGCGTGTGTCGTAATTTATTAATCACGATTTTTCCCTGTTTAACTTAATTCTCATTGTCTCGGATAACCTCACTTTGTTATTCCATTAGATTAGTTATTAGTCCTATATTAGTTATAACTAATATAGTTATTTGTGTTCGTTTGGCGGAATCTAATGGACTAACAAAGTGAGGTTATCCGAGATAACGGGAATCAGGTCAAACAGGGGAAAATCGGCTAAAGATAGAGGAAACGTTTAAAAATGTATCGCGACGGCTGCGTGCACCTGTTCGAGCTCGTCTAACTCGTAAAATTCGAAAGGAACATCCGCCATAAATCCGCGAGAAGAAGCTTCCACGTTAATGTTGACGTACTCCGTTTCATCCTGTGCTGTTCAACCCTCCCCATCGCGGAGATATGTTTGCCAAGGAGTATACGGCTCGTGTAAAAGGTAAGTAGTAAATTTCCTTGAAACAGTACCTCCTTACGTCGCTTCGCGGAGTTTCATTCAATTTACCAAGTTTGACATCTGCTTTTGTGTCGATACGCCGGGAGAATAGAAGCGCGAAGCGACGAATAGGCGGAGGAGAAGGGGGCGGATGAAATTGCTTTGTAAACGCAACGACGAAATTTTTCCCATGGAAAGATTTAATTTTGCAATAATAATACGAACAATACCGCGCAGCCTGATATTTTCTCCGTTGATATTCGAATAATTTCGATGCTGAAATTCGAGGTTCAATAATGTTTCAAACAATTTCGAGCTTTGTTACAAGGTAAAGCAGAGGGAGCTTTATTGCACTTATATTTCGAGCCAATTTCATTCGAACCCGCCGGTTGGATTGTTAGTTTTGTTGTTATGTATTGTTCGGTGCATTTTTAGATTTTAATAACAATATCTTGTGTCAATCTATCAAAACAAAACACATGTGATTTTATTTATTGAATTAACTGTATATTAGCGATTAGGAATTTGGTTAAAGTAAATGAATTTTTATTAAATCCGTGATCATTAAATCCATGATTTATTAAATCTCATTGAACTTCTTCTAATTAATTAAACTACCGTATTGTTTGGTGTCTTTCTAGATTTTAATAACAATATCTTGTGTCAATTGAAACGAAATACACTTGATTTTATTTATTAGTGATAAGAAAATTCACCAGTGAAAATGAATTTTTACTAAATTCGTGATCAGAATATGATATCTATCATGCTAGAAGAGAAAATATATCTCATTGAACTGTTTTTCTAATCAACAAGTTTTCTATCCGCCTTTCGTTTCTCGTTGTTCGATTTGTCTTACCCCCGTATCGATGCTTATAAATCGTGAATCGGCATGGCTGGTGTCCCGCAAACGCGAAATAATTCGAACATAAATAGTGCATCGAGTAACCGTTCGAAGAATGACGGGATTCCAAAGGAATGAGGAAGGAAGTCAGGGAGTCGTCCTCACCCCTATCGCGAAGCATTTAATCCGTAACTTTGGCGCTCGCTGTTCCCCCGGGGAAAGCGTTTCTCTTTGGTTTTCCGCGCGCAACAATAAGTTTTCCCCCGATGCAGGCCTGTCAACGACGCACAATTGGCGGCACCGTGGGATGGGGGGGTGGCGGTGGTGGCGGATGGGTGAATCTCACCGCCGCCACCCTCTCCCCCGTTGCAGCGCGTCCCATCCGAGCACCCATCCCTCTCTTTGGCCGGATCTCATCCCATCCTCTGTATGCCGTGATTGCACGGCCCGGGGGCGATATTGGGGTGCGTATGGATCGGCACAAGGGGATGCGCCTGTTCACCCTGTTTCTCCCTCTCTCGTTTCAACTAATATCTCTCTCGCACTCTCTCCCACTGTGATTCTCTCGTGTCGGTACATCCGACGTGTCTATGACTCTGTCCTTCTCCTAGTTCAACCTTTCCATCGTCCTACACCCTCGTCTACTATTCCGTCCGCTTGTTCCTCCTACGCGACGGAGACGAGAGAAACGCTTTATGGACGAGGGTGACCGGAGAAACTTGGTGAAACTGCCACGAAGGAATTACTGATATTGGGTACCGGCATATCGGCGTAGATATCTTGCTCGGGATTTCGCTAACCGTCAATGGGATCACCTGCTTTTCATGGTGATTAAAAGATCCCTTGGTTACTGGCTTTTCGAAACTTACTTGGTGACTTTGGCATTATTTATCGGCGTTTCTTTTTCAAAATTAACACGTTGAATGGCACAGAGAAAATGAGCATTTCTTATGGAACGTATTGAAGCTCTAATTATTTGAAACAGAAATTATTAATTTAAAAATTTCAAATTTCAAACTTTGTATTTGCTATTTCACATTATTTGTACAATAGTATATTATTTAGAATAATGTTTGTCTATTGTTTTCTTTTAATTATTCAGATATGTGTAATTTGCGATGGCCCCTGATGATTCCTATGGCATTCAACGTGTTAAATAAATTTTCATATGAAAAAAGCTTAAATATTTCAAAAAAGTACAATATACTATAATTCCTCGCAATTCGAATTGCGAGTAATTAAGTAACTTTGTTATATTTAATATATCATTCTTAGCAAGCTATTCTAAAACGCTGTAAAATAAAGCCATTATTCAATGCTTGAACTATAATACAAATATCTAACAGAAAATTATTTTTAAAAACAAGTCTCCAATTTCCGCCAATTATCTTGCAGCAATATATAATTTCTTTTAGTAAGAGTGCAAATATACCCTCATATCTTTCTTCAAATAACTAGTTACCCTCAAAAGCAACCAGATATTATTCATATATACACACCTAGAACTGACACGATCGTTCTTTCCACCGGACATGCACAGCAGGGACAATACATTAACCAAAAGACCCTTTTCGACTTGTACTCATAATCCCCTTACACGCGAAGCCAACTACGAAGATGGAAAATGAGAGGGAGTCACCTAGAGCGATTAGATTTTCCCCTCTCGCCGGACGATAAACATGTCCCAGTAATTACTGATATTGGATACTTGCGGATGGACACGTCAATTATGCTCCCAGATAAGATTCCACGACGATTGTTTTTATTTACCCCCGTTCGACTTCACTTTCTGTAAACGTAACGCGATACCTTTAGGGATGTTTTCAATTCCTCGATGTTCCATGCCGAGGAGGATCGAGTTGTTTTTCTGAAAGGGAGGTTTTATTATTAGTAGCGAACAATCTATGTTTATCGTGACAATCTGATTAATTATTTAGAAAATCCTAAGAGAAGAAGTTATCTTGCAAATAATTTATGCATCGTACAAAATGAAAAATATATTCTCAGATAGCAAAACTAATTTCTGTCTAAGTCTTGTTTGAAATTCATTTAATTTCCTGTATTTAACAATAAATTTCGATTTCAATCTCAACGAAACTCTAAAAAATATGAACAGTAATTTGACACTTGACATCAAAACATTTTGCTATCAGCTTAATTATGAAATATTTAGTATGTTTCAAAAGATCGTCGAATTATTAATGATCGAGGTAAATTTTGCAAATGACGAAGCATCAAATTGGAAAAAATTGCAAGGTATAAAAATCTCATAGAAAGAAACTAATCAAAACGTCAGGTGAACCACGAAAATAAAAAAAAAGAAACGATTCAAAATCCTTTTCTCGTTATTATACCTCGACGAAGGGCAACCTGAGCCAGACATCAGTGATATTGTACATCAGCAGTTCCTGGAGGACGTGCAATTTAATCGTTTGCCCGGTGACAAAGGGTACTCGCAGCCGCCTCAGGACGCATTCCTGGTTACGTTTACGACAACGACTACAAAATCATTTGCCAGACACGTAAGCTGGCACACGAACGTACAGATCTGTGTATACACTTGCGGTTGCTTTTCATTTTGACCTGACTACCACGTGAAACCATCGGTCCCCTAAATGTCCGCACTTTACGAGCCGTCAAGAAGTAGAATGAGAATAAGAAGGCAGATATAAATATTTTGATGATTCTATTTGATGTTCATATTTATCGTATTTCATTCATAATTCTGACGATCATTTTGTTGGATACTTATTTAAAAAAATGAGAATCGATTGATTTGTTTTAAAAAGAATTTAGGATATTGAATATAGAACGATTTACTTGAAGTACGACTGTCAATTCGATTGATCAGTTTGGAACTGTGTATATAACATTACTAAACGCGGTCAAATTCACACGTACAGGCATTAGTGTATCATCTGTGGTTCACTTGGTGGACCATAGGACGACCGAGATAGCTCGAACGTAATTATGTCAAATTTCCAGGTAACGCGGCCGCCTGTAATTTCAGGGAGTGATTAAGATAATCAATAACTCGGTATTGAACGGGTGGTTATGTAAGGTATTAATAGAATACAGATGCAAAGAAATTTTCGATGTTACAGTTTCAAAAATTAGAATTACGTAACATCTTTCTATGAAAATATCTTTCTTTTAATTAAGTTAATTAATCTATTTAAAATACCTTCATTCGAGTCTATAACATCTCATTATATTTGTTATTATCTTTGCAAAAAGTCGAAAATTTAATTGTCAATCATCTTTGACCAGTGATTCAGTTCAACCCTTTGCCTGCTGAGTACTCCAAATAAGAATTAAATCAATGACACTTATCATTTTTCTTTTCTATTGAATTTAATTTCTTAGTTCATTTTTTCATTGTTTTATCACATCATTATAATCTGATAACATATGGTGTGTAATTAGTAATATGCATTGATAATTGTTATTCGATTATGATTAAAATAAACAAGACGGCACATGTGCGTCCATAGTAGTCAAAGGGTTAAAGAAAGCATTGCGAAGGAAGCAACCGGTATTACGATAAATAAATACCGAACGAAATCAGACCTCACCCCCGCATTTCCTTAGCACACTAGATATTCGTACACTTGCGGTCCGTTTCCATTCTAACCGAACCGCCACCCCCCTAGAAACCATCGGCCCCTAACCGTCCGCACTTTATGTGCCGTCAAGGGGGTGAGAAGGCGCGAGGGGTTGACGGCGAGGGGAGGTAGAAGGGCGCCAGGCAACCCTCCTAACTCTCTCCGGCCCCGGGGGTGAACGTGGGCTGGCTCATGGCCTCTTGTTGGCAAGGGACGTAGAAGGGAGAGGGAGAGAGTGCTGGAAGCAGCAGGGCTAGGGATATTACGGACAGGACGCCGAGATATCCACCCCCTCGTCCGACCTTCTCGAGGGGCGAGCGTTCGGGGGGGTGGAAAGGCGCCCGAGAGACGGCCGAGGGTAGCGACGGATATAAACGTGACGCACACACGTTCAAGAAAAACGAAGTTCGCCGGAGGAATTCCGTGTTGCACGGGGCTCGATGGTATGCCGAGGGGTTGCAACGGAATCAGTGGGGTGATATTAGCTTTCCTTCGTTATTAATAAACGGTTCACGCGAGCCTTGATAACGCGTGTAATGGAACGAGGCTGGGCTACTCTTATTACCACCCCCCGCGGGCCTTTTACTACCCTGCCGCGCTCGTCTATTCCTCGTCGAGTTTCGTTCATTGCGGGAAACATGTGTCGGTTTCTTTTTTTTTTTTTTAATCCTGATAGGCTTAGCTTGCATTTTAGAGTATGAAAAATTAATTCTATTATGATTTGCAATTTTTTACGAAGAGTATTTCTCTTAGTATTTGGCACAAGTTTTATGGAGTGAAATATGTCTTTTTTTTTTTTTTTTTTAAGATATTTTCTATTGTTTCAATAGTAGCAGTATTTGCGGAATAATTTTCGAATAAATCGTAGAAATTTTACACGAGTACTGCAGGTTCATATCTTTCCCTTGGTTGGCAACAGAGCAGAGTGATGCGGTGTTCCGAAACTCCGTGGTCCTCTTCGTCTTCCAAACACCCTGCCACCCTATAGCTCGCACCCACACAAACGCACAATGCTCTGACGTGCAGCACGGTTTTAGCTCAAGATGGAATGCTCGTACCATTTCTCCGTGAGCACACTTAGGGAGGGTGAAAATGTTTTCTGTCCTTCCTCGTGGCCGAGTGATGTCTTTGTCATCGGAGAAATATGGATTTCTTTTTCTATCTTTAACGAAAAATTATACCATCCCTCCGATTGATTCATTAAATCGTTCATAAATCTATGTCTACATAAACAATTATTTTCTTTAAAGATTCAAATAATTTTAACTACTTTACCAAGAGAAAGCACACGCGTGTCCTTTGCGAACTTTAAAGTACCTTAGATTAAACCAAGTAGGGTGAAAATTTTCGCTGCGGTTACGATCCTTTCTTTACTACTTCAACCCTTCGCTCCGTCGAGATCCCCACAGGTGCCTCTGTGTGCCTAATCATTCTTTAAAGTTTCACCTTGACGCTAATTACCCCGATAGCCGAGGCGAGGAAGTAAGAAGATTAAAAAAATCCCTGAGAGAATTTCACCGACAATGCTTCGACGACGGTGCATCATTTATCTGACCTGTCGTCGCCTAATTAAGATACTCAGAAACATTAGTCGAACGATCGAACTCTCCGGACGAGAGAATGTCCAAGCGTTCTCTTTAAGGTTCATAACGGTGACCTACATAATCTTAGGGGATTAAAGGACCAGACTAAATATGAATAACAGCCCTGGAATAAGTTCAGCTATTCATTAATTTGTTTAGGTAAAATATAGTTGATTAATAGTGGAAAGTAGAATGATTTCGATCGATATTGTTAGAAGTAATTCAAGAACATCAGATTGTGGTCACTAATGGCGTGGTCCTTATTAATTTTGACACCTTCGACTTCACACGCGCAGACATCCACGTATCTCGTCCTTGTTATCGACAGTGGCTGCATCGACCCTGTTCCTTTTTCGTCTTCATCCCCAGTGCCTTTGAGCGGTCGGATAGCAAAGAAGAGGGCGACAGCTCGATGCAAAGGCCGTGAGGCGAAAGAGAGAAAGAGGGTCTCAGTGAAAATACATCGTCGTTGTATATCTTCCTTGACCGTCAGGGGCATAACTCCAGGATGAATCAGTGCTTCTTGGACCGCACCGGACCCACCCTTAGTCTTCTTCCACCTCTATACCCGACTCTGCCACCGACTTTGCCGCCCTCCTTCTCGCCCACCGCCCCCCCTTCGAGCCATCAGAGTAGAAGAGCGGAGCAACCCTCTGGCCTGAACCTTCATCAACGGATCTACCGACCCCACCTTTATCAAGAACCCCCAGTCCTGGAACCCCTTTCGTTCTTCCGCTCCCTCCCTCTGCCCGCCCCTCGCTCGCTCCACATCTCTCTGCTATCACTTTTCGCGCTATCTTTGTCGGTCCCGTGGCCTTTCGCCGTACTCTTTCTCCCTCGGACAACTTCTCGTTTCCCTTGGTTCCTCTTTCGCTGTCAGGTCCTCCGCTTTACGCTTCCCCTCTCGCTCCGCGCGCCACCGCTTTCACCCTCGCCTCTTGCTCTTCTGCTTCTCCATCAAAACCCCGCTGCCCCTCCACGCGCCGTAACCATCCCACGGACCCTAGATTAACGGAACCCTTGCTGCCGGGAAAAGGGAGTTACCTCGGCACACCTAGCGCGAAGGTGTCGTCACACGGATGGTAAGATAAAGTGTACGAGGCAACGGGAACAGCTGAATATAGATACATCGCGTACACCTGTTAATTTTTTAATCCCCTTTAGGGGACGACGCGTACCCGTAATCTCGGCTAACGAAGTTGGGAAAGTTCGAGGCGAGGCCGGTATCCGGTACGGTGTTAGAAATTCTAACCCTTCCTTTTTATACCGTTCCACGTGTCCCCGGAATCGGGATGGTATATCCGTTTATGGATATTTCGTATTGATTTTTCGATTTCAGATATAAAATAACGTGGAATGTTCGATGTTTATTTAATCGAAGGGAAAATTATAATTTTTGTGTTAATCCTCGGACGGCGGACCATGGAGAGAGACCCAATTTCTATTATTTTCATTTTCTAAATCTTACACGGTTTCTTTAAAAATTATTTTTTAACTTTGAGTTAATATTGACCCAGGCTTCGCTGTTCAATTAAAAATTTATTTGGTAATCAATTGGTAATTAAAAATTTCTACTTGGGGTAATCTTCGACGTTACAAAACACTTTTAAAAATGCACTAAATTAGCTTGATCAAAGTCCAAAGAGAATAACAACGAGCCCATGGGAAGCTAGCCCACATAGAAACTCATGAATTCAAGAAGCCTGTTCAACTGATATTTCGTACATTTCTGTTGAATTTAAAAGACGCCGATGCATAGTAACGAGCGGTTACTTTTACAATAACGGAATCGGTAATTAGTTACGTTTCACGTGGAATGTGTGCAACCGCATGTACGCGGGGGTGGTATCGGTTTATCGTGTACACACTGGCCTCGTGTGGGTTGGTAGCTGGTGGTAAAGGGAATTTCAACCAGACCGCCAGATCGATTCGCTTGAAATTGGAAAAGAATATTAGGTTTCTGATTGAAACGACTCTTCCGAAAATGTACAGGACCAGGCGTTACGCTTCTGTCCACCTACGAACTTTAAAACACTTGAAAATTTGTCTTTTGAACCTTGCAGCACAAAGTAGCCATATGAAACCATGCAAAAAATCGAATTATATTTCATAAATATGATATAAAATTAATTTTTTAAATGACAAATTGACATTGATTACTTAGGGCATTGTCCACTGCCACAAACGACAATGTGTTAGATCTATGAAAATAAACATACATTGTTATAATTCGTTTCCTGTATCGTTTATGTAATACAGAAGTAGTTGTTTTACCCCGTCAGGCAATTAATTGCCGCAAAATCTTCAAATATTTACGAAAATATTCGCCGCCCGGTCGGTCGATACTCCGCGACCATCAATGTTTACGTGGTCTGTACCAGCTCTATTGTCCGGTTAAAATATGAATGGTGAAGTTTTAAATATCACCACGGGATTATTTGCGAACGTGCACCCAGTGGAAAAACAGGCTCGATTTGGTTTAACAGATATCAAGATATAAATATGTTCAGTCGAATACGTCGAATGTTTTGTGCAGGGGTGTAACAAACATTTGAGCTAAGTTTTTTTCCATTTTCCCCTCCAGCGATAAATCAATGTTGCAAATATTTTTCAATCGCATAAAAATATTTTATTCGAGACACGCGTGTGAGCCATAAATAATCTCCCTTCCACCCGCATCTTTCATTAACCTACTACTAATAAGACCGAAAGAGTTGCAACATTTTCACGATCCGCCAATCAAGCCTCGCGTCGATCAGAGAGGCAACAATAAAAACACAGGTTCGAACCGTAGCAGCTGTCACGGGTGTCTCGTCACGAACCGCGACCCGCCCTAAGCTCGCCTCGCGACCCATTAAAATTCCAGCCGACACACGCGTGACACACACAGAGGCATAGATAACGGGATGCGCGACGACGTCGACGACGACGACGACCTATATTTGTTGGTGGCGGATTATCGAGACCAGACGAGGAGGACGTCGAGAACAGAGCGGTGGGTGAAGCACTAGAGGAGAACTAGGGCCGAGGCTATGTCGTGTGTCCGGCCAACCGTGACCATATTTCAAAGTCCCTTTAGGGTAGCCAGAATCCTGGACAGGGGCCCAATTTCATGGCGATGCATCGCTACCTGTGATTATCAGCGCGTACCCGTGTTCCCTCGGCAAGTCGGAGCCCAATTCTGCGTTTACAATCAGCCCGTCCACCCATCCTCCGCCCACCCATCCGTCCACGATATTCCGTTGCCTGCTGGTATCTGTGGCCGCGTGCACACATACACGTGCGGCTTCTCTCGCGTGTGCATCGAAGCTACGGGTGCGCACATATGCGTCCACGCGTTATAACGGATAGATACCGGGGTCCCGTAGCCATCGCGTACACACACACGTTCGTACGTGTAGCCGCGTGTATATCTATATCTACCACTGTATCTACCACTATATCTACCAGTGTAGCTCGCGTCCATTTTGATACCATACTACTCGCCTATATACCGAGGTCGCGTATGTAACCGACTGGTATATAACATGGGGCTAACATGTAGGTAGAACCGCGCGTACGCGGGTACGACGGTAGATATAGGGTCGGCTGGTAGAGTGGTTAGAGGGTTCACAGGGATGGAGGTCGTTGGAGGGTGGTAGGGTAGGCGGCGTGGTAGGTAGGTGAGGTGGCGAGCTCGGTCGACGAGGGTGAAATAGAGGGGAAGGTAGTGAACGTTCCACCGAGGGTGGGTAGAGGTGTGGTTGCTTTAGAGGTGCGTTGAACCCAAGCAACGCAGGTAGGTTGACATCAGCGTGCCTTGTTCCATTGAAACGTGCGAAATCTATGTGAAATCCCACCCCCTCTCTATGGCTGAGAACGAGGAGCTCGGGGAATCGCTTGGACTCGCTTCGTGCTGCTTTAACCGTGGGGAAGAATAACGATGAGCATCGTTTTGCTCTTCTCAGAAAAAGAAAAGTCGATCTTGATGGAAAAGAGAGGGTGTTATGGTGGTCCAATGTTACTTTGCTGAATTTCTATGGGGGGTAGGGAACTTTACTAACCCCTCCATGAGACACTTGTATCAATGAAAATGTAAATTCCTTATAATTAATGTTTAAATAAAAATTAATTTCAAAAGTGTCCAAATAATTTTGAACAATACTGTACGTACTGAGAGCGAATTTCGGTATTAACTGGCTTTTTCGTTGTTCACACTCGTTTCTGTACCTCCACGTCGTTAGAGACTTTTTATACTCCCGTTGAATATGTTATTTATATCACAGTCCACAGTTTCGGCGATGATTCAACAATTTATATCCATATCACGGAGATACTCGAGGTACCCTCCTGTTTTGTCTTTTAATATTTAAATTATTGCGCTAAACCCTTGCTGCACAAACGAGCTCGCTGTAAATTCGTCGGAGATTTACATTGTTACATAAATTGAAGGCTTCTTTCGGGTTACGCAGTATCCATGTATTCGTTAATGCTCTTAGTAATTTATTGTTGATTTTTTTTTTCAATTCTTTAAACTTTTTATACGACACCCTAATTTCACCCCAATATTCGCTTCCGCCATTCAACTGTATTTAGCTCAAGAGCAGTCTTTCGTTGAACGAGCAGGGAAAGTACTCTTCGCGATTCAAGTACATCGCATTTTGTTTCATTCAAACTTTGATTTCATTCAGTTTCGAGCCTCGTAGGATGAATTCAAAACTCCCGGAAAATTCGATGGCCGGCAATAGAGTTTCCCTTGCCAGTACGGGAAAATCACATGAATCGCGTAGCCTCGTGCTCGCGTATTTTCTCGATTTCACGGTTTTGCATTTCGAAAAAATATTACTCGACAGCGTGCGGTTGATTCGAACTGATTCCGCATCGACGGATCCGCGATGGCCGCTGATAAATAGCTGGAAACGCGAGATATTCCGACCGATTTTTCAAGCTTAATTATCCCGAACGCGAACCTTTGAAGCTGATCGAACAACATTTTTCCCCCATTCGTGACTGTTCAACGGGGAAAACTTGAACAGTGAAAACTTTGAGCGACAACAGTGGAACTTCGGTCGCTTTTACCAACCACCAGATCGATCCACGTCCGATCGAACTCCGCGAACTTTCGCTCTCCATCTGTCCGCGAAATCCATCCCCCTTCTGTTCGCGATTACAAACAACCGAAACTTTCCTGCAACTTCCAGCCCGCCTTGAGTCGAAATATAAATTCTAGTCTCACCCTTTAAAATCTCGATGTCTTAAAACATCCTAACCGTACGAAGTTTTTATTCATTATTAAATTGTAGAACAAAGTATAAAATGATCACCAATTTGTATATTGGATCGAGTAAAAAATTGCGAAGATTTATAGGAGAATCGTCCTGTTATCGGGAGAAGAGGAGAAAGAAAAGCTTTACCTGTTTCTTCATATTTTCCACGCGACCCTCTGTCTCGGCCTCGCAGTGTGTAATTCAGCTGTACCTAATGCTGGTTAGGGGTGGCGGATGGGGTGGGTTTCACAGGATGGTCTGGCCGGGTAGAGTCGAAGGTGGGTGGTCGGGGAGAGCGTAGGAGGTGGTGGCTCTGTTGTTTGTGTGTCAGCCGCGTTGGGACCTTCTGCCCATCCTCTGTTCCACCCCTCGCAGCCCGCTTTCCCTCTCGACTACAACACCCCCTTAGTAAGTTCGTTGATGCAGCTCTGTGTATATGTGTGTGCCAAGGTAAACGTGTGCGAGCGTATGTAAGCCAGAGCCTATGTATTACACCTTACAAACATTACTTCCATGTGCTCGGATAGCCTATGTGCCGGATACGTGGCTAATACATAGAGAATATTGTACCACCTCTCTCACCCCTTGTCTTCTTCCCTCCTCTCGCAACACGCACGACGAAAGTTCGCGCGCTATTTCCTACGCGTCGCTTTTAAACGTGTGCATCGTTTACCAGCGTGTCTTTCGCCTAAGGACAGGTGATTTTATTAAACGTTATTCGGGAATTTAAGACACTTTCGATCTCGCGAATTTCAGTTTCGAGAGCATCCGATACGTTTCGATTAAATTTAATTTATTTGTGTCTCTTTCGATGAAATTCGTGGAGGTAACATAGCGTAAAAGGATAGATTCGAGATAATTTGAAAGGACACCGTGTTCAGGCTAATCGTTTAATCAACATAAGGCGACGTATTTATTCAGATACAAGATAATAACGCAATTTTTCCTGATTAAACCAATTAAGGTATTCAGATATTCAAGGCTGGCGTCTCATGAATTATTCATAAGACTCGAGATATTTATATTTGCGAAGTCTATGATTTAAGTCGTCCAAGATTTCCAAGGACCGCTACTTTCCAATAATAATCGAAGCAGCCCGCGAGTCGGTGGAAAACTTTCACGGTCAAAGAATAAAGCAGCCACCCCCCCATCAACCCCCTCGAACTATCGCGTATTTCCGCTACGTTAAAGTTCTTCAACAAAGTTACATTGTCTCGTTTCTCGCAAGACTTTCGAAAACTTTCCAACATTTTTAAGCCCCTTAAGACTTCTTCGTATCATTAAATATATTTTAATCGCCTTAATCGTCCAATTACTCGAATGTTTTCAATTTTAATTTCGAATACTAACATGAATCTTTTGCTCGATTATTTTAATCACATTCGAGGGCATCGATGAGCTTCGCGACAGTCGACGTATTAAAAATCATCATTTTCGTATTCTTTCACCACTAAATTACGGGGAAATGTTCGAGGGACAGGGACAGAAGCGAGAGACAGAAAGCTCGGCAGAGCCCTGCCTCTCCGTCATACTGTCACCTCACCCTCCGTTTCACCATCGCAACCTGACTATTCCGTGGCTGTCGCTCCGTCTCCTATTCTGGCCTCGCTCTCAGGGGTGGCTTGACGCAAGGTGAGGCTTAGGGGTTACGACGTACACACGTACACGGCCGCGCACAGGGAACGGCGGTACAGTTTACGGAGACAGGTATTCTCCGCGACATGCACACGGTAACGGGTACCGGTTGCGTAAGTACGACGAGAGCCGGAAGGGGTGCACGCTGGAGGGAAGGGGTTGCGGTGCGCGCTTGGACGAGCGCGTTAGAACGCACACACGCGTGTGCGCTTCTTTACGTGCACGGAGGATGTACAGAAACGGTGAAATTATCGAAGAGGAGAAAAGAACATTCTTACGTATTATGTACGGGAAAAATTCAAAGAGGGTGCGTTTGCTCTTCTTAATTAATCCTTTGAGCAACTGTTAATAAAATAATATTTTTGATATTAAAATTTTCATCTTTGATCGATCCCGATGAGAATTGTCCTTCCGTTCAACTTCATCCCCGTTCGAGCAACAACGAAACGATTACGCGTGGAATCGTGTGTCCGAGGAAACGCGTTGAATTCACCGGAGGGCTGCGCGAGTCCTATTTAGCCGCTCGCTCTTTACTTAATTACGCAAATGAGTGATTATTAACGCGGCTACGAGCGAGCAGCAGGGCTCGCGTCACTCCAGGCGTGAAACGGAAACACGCAAAAAGTGTGTTTGCATAAAATAATAAGGAACACGGGGTGAAACACCTGACGCGCGCTGGCGTGGCGGGAAACTGAATAGGAACCTAGTGCCGCTGGCAATGATAAAGATAATATACGACGAAGATACGTGACAGGGGGTAAAGGTAAGAGCCGAGGTGGGAGGGGAGAAAAAAAATGGGAATGTAATCACCAACTGCCGGGGACGACCTCGCGAAACTACCCCTTTCACCTTTCCGCGGACCGCTGAAAAAGGGGTAGACAATAGTGCGCGATGAATTTACAGGGTGGCTGAATTTTCATTCAGTCAATGTTTCATTATGAATGAAACTGCAAAGTGCAAACCTGAATAGATTTACAATTACTCGTATTAATATTCGGACATCGCGTAATTAATTATTAACCGCGAAGGGTGAGTCGAGTTTTTTCGAGTTTTTAGAACTTGTTTCAAGTTAACGACGGTTACAAGTTATTCGGGTATTATGGAAAACCGTATTCGGTGTAGGTTTTTAATGAAAATGCAGTCTGGCCTGTTTTCCTACAAAAAGACTGCTTTTGTGGCGATGAAAAAGATTGTTTAGCACTGTTTTTTGCTGGAAACTAGCAAAGCGACTAAAAAATGCATACTTCTACGGTAAGGAAAAAATATAGGGTGCAGTACTCGTACCGCAGTGCACGGCTACTCTGGTTAACAAAATTATTATCACGTTCATTGTTTAACAACAGATTTTTGCAATAACATTGTAAAATTAAATTTCTCAAAAACGTAGATTTCCTCTGCGTTGTATCATAAATTCTGGGACGTCTTTTATATTTTAAAAGTATCCCTTGCAAGGATTTCGGATACCATTTATAATCGAGGATACGGGAAAACTTTAAAGTTTCCCGTGTATCTACACCCAGTTGGTGACCGGTTTTGTTCTAGAATTATTCATTGAATGATAAATGCACGGGAGACAAAGAAATAACGGGCCACCGGTCTAGATGCAAGTGTCCTCCGGATTTTCCACTCGAGTTAACGACAAAACAGCTGGCAGGGAGGCGAGGGAGCCTTCCAGCTAATTAAGAAAGCAATCGTTCCGATAATCAAATAAACATCCTCCTAACTACCCGTTATCGACCACCACTCGATGACACTCGAGCAACTTCCGATTAGTCGTCTGTGCCATCCACCCCCGATCACTTAAATTTGAAACCTAGAAAAAACATAACAACTATTACTATAAAATAATATTTTATAATATATCAAAAAACTGAATTCTCGTGTAAAAAGTAACCCGATATCCCTGTCACTTTTTATCCAGCCTTGCAAGAGTTAAAACGTTTCCAACAGCTGCCAAATTGACTGACCGTTCGCATATACACGTACATAACTAAGAACGAACCTGGTGGGGGTCGAAAGTTTGGCGTCTGTGGTTTACACAACTTTCCTGTGCCTTCAATTATTTTATCAGTTATACGTTTCACTATATTTCGCGGGCAGAAGGTACGGCATTTCAGGAGCGAGAATCAGCCAGAGGACGCGAGAGAAAGGGGGTGAAAGAAGGGCGAAGGGGGAGTAACGGTGGTAGTAGTAGGACGAGGCAGCGGTGCGGTGGTACGCGCAGGGGGCTGAAGCAAGACACTCTTCCCTCTGAAAGGTGGAAGGCATTTCAGCCGGAGAGCACGTTGGCTCAGCTGTGTTTTCTGTTCGGGGGTGGTTGCGGCGTAGCGGGCAAGCCCGTGTACCGTGGTATGGGGCGTAAAGGGAGCAGAGTGTAGGTGGTTGGTAGCGTAGTTGGAGCTGTAGATGGGTGGGATGGGTGGTTAGGTTAGGTGGATGGCTGGCTGGCAGGCAGGCAGGCAGGCAGGCACGCAAGGGTACGTCGAGCTACTGCAAGGGGGTGGTTGGTAGATGGGCGGCTAGAGAGAGAGAGATAGAGAGGGTGAGAAGGGTTGGGGGTGTCGAGGGGCTGCGGGAAGAGTAGCAGGGTGGTGGGTTGCTTTGAACTAAGCTGGGCTAGAGGTGGAGTACGCTCAGCGGTTGGCGAAGGGCAAAAGGGGACAGGGGAGGGTGGATGGTTGGTTGGCATGGGGGCAGAAGGGCGGCTACGAGGGGAGAGAGAGTGGGTTGAACACCGGCCTCTGTCGACCGGTGGTGTGGGGTGGCAAAGGTAGGAGGGTAGATATGGGGTGGTAGTCCTGGACACCGCAACCCACCTAACTACAACGTGGCTAGTATCCACTGTTCTAAATAATTCCGCGGTACGATTGCTGCGGGCTTCGGTGCTCCACCTGCTGGCGAATTCAAAATCCACGTCCTCCTATGGTGGTCGCAGGAGGACCTCGGCGATCCGCAGATCTGATGGCGAAAAAAGAAAAGAATCCACCCTCTGAACTAAAATCATTGTTCAACTCTATCAATCGTAGACAAAGTACTGGGGGTGAAAAGTGAATTTTAATATGAGGTCTTATATGGAAATAAAAATCTATCCTTCCTCTGAATCAAAATCATCGTTCAATCGTAGACACAGTACCGGAGGTGAAAAGTCAATTTCAACCCCTGAGGACTTACGCGGAAATAAAAGTCGAATATTGTAATAACATTATTACGAAAGTAGCATTACCTTTCGCGATGGAATATACAAACATCAAAGAAATTGAGACTTTCGAGAGGGATGGTGGAATTTATATTTGAAGAAGGGGCGTGGGAGGAGAAACGACTGACGTGTCGTCGTCGACGAAGTTACGGTCGAAACGGTTTTTAACTATTGGGATCTGTGGGGTTGGCGCGGATTACCGAGGGTGGCTGGGCCCAAGTGCTCGCCAAGGGTGTATTTAGCAGCGGCTGACGCGTGAGAAGAATGGCGAAAGAGTTTACTGCGAACCAACCACACAGCTCTCTCTTTTCTTTTTTTTTTTTTTCTTTCTTTTTGCTCTCATTTCAGCTGACATACTATTTATTAAGATGGAGAACCCCCAGAGCTTTTCGAATAGTGCTCTCAAGAACGTCGTGAGCGGGCGACGGGTTTTTCGCTCTTTGCGGTCCAATTACGCTCGCGTTTCACTTACCTTCCTATTTGATTTACTTCTACGTTTAATTGAGTTTCCTAGAGGACGCTTCAACAGTTGGGAAATTTTGTCGGATAGCGTGGAAACGTATAATATGTAGTGAATGTACCATCATAAGTTGTGATATATTACGGTAATAGAATATGAATTTTCAAGTAGACCGAGCTTATTAAAACCAGTCGAAAGCGTTTACCACGCGGCCTCTGTAAAACAGGCTACCAGCTGAAACGATGTTTTTCCACCGTCTAGTGTAAGTGACTTTCTTGCTTTCCTTCGAACGGATAGAACGCTTTTCGTGGAAATAAAATGAAAAGTAAACGGTTAATTATTTTTCAACCAGCAAATACCTATCCATTACGAGACAATTTCGTTCCGATAAATGCACCGATTATTCATATTTATATCGTATAAATATAATATTCTTCTGTAACGTCTTCATATTTATTTCTTTTTTATTATACTTGAATACAACAAGGTAATCAGCTAATTGGTAGGAAAGCGGAATGGCAAGGATTTATTGCGTTCCAAAGTAGCCGAGGTGTTGCTCCTGTTTTCTCCGCTATGGACTCGGTAACGAGCCAAGCGATAAATTCACGTATACGTTTCTTCCTCGCGTGTAAACGTACACGTGTACGGGAACGAACGAACGATTCATGGAATCCGGCCGCGTTTGTCTCGTTCGCCGTTTAAGTTGGCACGCGGATGCACTTCCGGTGCGTTACTCTGCGGTCGGGAAGCGAATTAACGAGCGTCCGTGGCGCGACAAAAGTCCGAAAAATGGGTCAGCATGTCTCGTTTATTTTCAAGGTCGTCGGAAATCGATTCGCCCTCCACGTTTTAGGGCGTCTCGCTCCACCTCCTCATCCTTCTCGTCTGCCACGCAATTCTTCGTCTGTTTCCGCGACGAAATAACGTCCGTTCTGCGCGTTACCCTTAATTCTTCCCGTTCGATCCTCCCCCTTCTGCTCGTCCCTTTGCCGCGTTCACCCTCGACTCTTCCTTAACACGCGACGCGGTTGAGCGAAGCTTTTTGCAGATTGAAGACGCCGTTGGAAAGATAATATACGGTCTTCTTTCTTTCTTTCCTTCTATTTTTTTTGGGACACCAGGGGTTGCAAGTGTGGCGCTTTTAGCGATGGCTTTTATTGGAACTGTGCATTTCAAGGGCTGCTTTTTGGGTATATTTAGCTATTTCTAAAGGGGTTAGATTCGTCTATTAGGAAATGAAAAAATGAAATTAATATTTTATTTTGATACACTTTCAATTCACCCCTCGTCTTCTCGCCGTATATCTTTAAACGTATCATAATATCCTCCTCTTACCTCAACATCGCTGGTTAACTACGAGTACGTTCTCGTCCGCTCTCTGTACGCTTTGCTGTCCACCCTTCTCGTCCGGTTGCATTTTCAGCAGGGATGAAAGAATCCGGAGAAATACGCGTTTCCTGTCCGCTTGGCGTAATAAACGGACGGTAAAGGACTATTATACGCATAGCCGGTGTTCTCGCGGAGGATACAAAGAACAGAACAAACGATTTCACCAAGTTTACGCGTGCACGAGGGTCAAGTACAGTCTGTCTAGCAAGAATCAAAATTAGAAATAGAAATAATCAAAATTCATGTAATCAAGAAACATTTATTATCATTAACATATTCTAAACTTGGAAACTTTCCAAATTAAATATACCACTTCTGTGGTGTTCAGAATAACTCAGCTAAACATTTATACCTTCTTGAAAGAAATCTTGAATTAAACATTTCATAACCTTCTTGATTTTTCAAACCATTCAAAAATTTTCATCTGAAAATTTCATTTTCAAATAAAAATACCATCACACAGTGTCTTCATCGTTATAGAAGACACTTTCCTCCCCCAACCCTTAAGACCTCCCCTCTTTCCCAAGGTCCAGGGCCGTAGCCACGTCTGCTATGTTCTTATTAAACAGACTGTACGTGGAACAGCGCGAAGTAACTGCAATACTTGGAATGGTTGAGTAACATATGTACGCACATGTATACGTATACAGGGAGAGTAACGAAGGGAAAGAGGATGAGGATAGGGGGTGGATGCAGGTTATATACGGTTGCAGACAGCCTCGGTCCAGAGGATATTTCGCAGAGGGGTTGGTCCAGGTCGAATCCTGAGGGTTGCTCCGTTCTCAACCCCTCCGACTAGCCGGAATCAACCCCTCCTGGGTCGGGTCGAAAGCAAAAGCTTCTCCTTTAGCCGAGCTTCGCTGGAACAAGCCTGAAACTCGAACGAGATCCTCCCCGGTTCCTAGTTATCCTGGTTCCGTGTCTTCGGTGAAAGGTAGAAGCTTGCTCTGTACGTGTTCAACGACCGAATGTGTCGTTTCTCTTTGAACGCTCGCACGCTGGGGCTGCGATGTTTGCGTTTCCCCGTTGCAGCAACGGAGATGAGAGCAACGTTTTGCGCGAATTATGGATCACACGGGTTGTCGGGCGGCATGAAATTTCGAGGGTGAAGAAAATGAAAGACATAGCTCGGTTACGGCGGTTTTGAGAAACTTACTCTCGTAGAATTCTGAATTTAATTCTACGATTATGTAGTTAGAAAATTCGAATTCTATTCGTGTACGAAAATTCTTATTAATTTAAGAAATATTCAATTTGTTCGTGAGGATCCTTACACCCTTAGATATCTTAAATAGCCTTGTTTTCTCCTGTAAACTCGAGCCGAGTCAAAACAGCATGCAGAAGGCGCAGAGGCTTCCGCCTGACAGCTTTAACCCCCGACGAAAGTAAGTTTCTGTTCGTTTCGGCTGTACAAAGGACCGCTTCAGGCGTTCGATGCTGAAGCTGAACGTTTAATAGAAGTACCTATGACTATAACGCGTCAGTATAGACAGGAAATACGTTTCGGTCTCGTGGCGAACACGAGACACATCCTTAGACGATGTTAGAAGTGTTAGGATTCTAAGATACTAAAATTTTTAGATTTTAATATTCTAAAATTCTAAAAATCTAAGATCCTAAAATTCAAAATATTCTAAAATTCTAAGATTCTAAGATTTTGGGGTTCTAAAATTCTAAGGTTCTGAGATTCTAAGATTCTAGGATTCTAGGATTCTAAGATTCTAGGATTGTAAAACTCTAGGATTCTAAGATCATATTTTATTAAATTAAGAAAGATTCCACGATTCTTCCGGAACAGTGTGCTACCAGTTGCACCAGAAATTCTCATTCAGCCTCGTCCGCGCGGTGATGCAAGCGCCACGTCCCTCGCAAATTAGCCGAAATGAAGTTAGAAACTATCATACAACCACACCTTTGTCGCATGTTTGTCGAGCGACAGAGAGTTCAAAGCACCGTTTACGGCTGGTCAGGGAGAGACTCGGTGAAAAGAGTAGGTAAAAAAAAGAGGAAAGGAACGAAAAGATATTAATGTGCCCGCTCGTGGTGCTTGAACGCGTTTAACGAAGGGACAATTTGCACGAAATGGAGCGAACGTCTGCGTGTACCACCCTCTTTATTAATCTGTTGATTGTTCGTCGTTTTATAAACGCGAAACGCGGTGGAGAGCAAAGTAGGAGCAGAAGGCAGAGCGGAACACTGTGTCGTCCCGTCACACCCACGAATGGCGTGAGTCGTACACATTATCTGCATCATGTGCGAAAGCACGTAAAGGACTAACACATGCGACGGTAAAGGTACAGGACGGCTCGTGATTATGGTTGTACATAGAGAAGCGAAATATCTGGGCCGGAACTCGTTGGCGGAATTAAAAAGGACACACCGTGACTGGGGATAAGTTGCGCGAGGATCTGCCTCGGTGTTTCGCCACTTCTTGCTAGTTTTAAATGAAACTTGTTCGTTTATATGGTTTCTAGTGGGAGATGTTTGGTAGTTTTTAACTGGGATATATTGCATGGAGGAACGATGTTAGAATTAGACGAATTTTGGTGGCTATTGGTTGAAACCCTTTTTAATTTGGAGTCTTTTGGAAATTTTAGAATTTCAGCCTTGGGGTAATTTAATTGGAAATTTTTAAATTTTAGAATTTTAGAATCTTAGAATCCTAGAATATTAGAATATTAGAATCCTAGAATTTTAGAATTGTAGAATCATAAAATCCTAGAATCCTAGAATATTAAAATATTAAAATATTAGAATATTAGAATCTTAGAATCCTAGAATTTTAGAATCTTAGAATCCTAGAATCCCAGAATTTTAGAATTTTAGAATTTTAGAATCTTAGAATCTTAGAATCTTAGAATCTTAGAATCCTAGAGTTTTGTAATTTTGAAGGTCTGTAATTTTGAAATTCTAAAATCTAGAAAATCTAAAACTTTGGAATCTTACAATTTTAGAATAGTGAGGATTTTCATTTTTGGGAACGATCCAATCCATATTTTTATGAGACTAGACCACCCTGGCCAATGAATTTCAAAATAAAAAACTAAGATATAATTTTCGACACGAATCACCGTGTCGACGGTACCGACGAATTACCAAGGCGTTTTTTAAGGCGCCACCAGCCGCCTTTGATAACAGAGATATCCGGCACAATGCTCGTCGCTTTCGCTTCAATGTTGAATGCGGGTAGGAAAGTTCATGAGGTCGCTAGCCGGATGAAAATATGAACGTCGTTGGACTCCGCGGCGAATTTAATATATCACGGAGCAGCGCATCATATTTTAACGTGGCCATGATGCACCGTGATACGCTATTACCTGCGCCTTGCCAAAAATAATGCAGCTACGCACGGAAAGCAGCGAATAATATACAGGGTGTTTCGAGGCATAGGGTGTTGAATACGCGATTCAACACCCTATGTCGAAACAACGATTTTAACATAATTAAATTTCAATGAAGTATTAAAATTTTCAAAAGAAATAATGCACCCTTTCGTTCTTCGTGTATTCCTTTGTACCGAGGGTGGAAAACGGTTTCAACGAAGGGGAATGAGGTGTGTTACTCAAAAAATGTTACCACGTTTATGCACTCTGTTGTAACGGAGAGCTTATGGCAAACAACGCGTGATGTTACAAGCAGCGAAGTCGCGATGGTTTTATTTACTTTCTAAGCACCAAGGTACGAACAGCGCGCGGTGTTAGAGACGTCGAAAGCTGTTTGAAACAACCTCGTATTCGTTATTATAAATAGGAAGCGAAGATAATTTATTTCAATATCCCCGCATCCATAAAATTTAAGTAAATAATGCACCTTGTAGTATTTTTACAAAATTAGAATTGAAGTCGGTGTATTTTATGAATAGTAATTCATATGCAAGTTCAATTTTATAAAAATTACATTAACGTTTGTTAAATTATAGATATACATGGGATAGTATCATTTTGCTCGTGCATTGTTAAGTAATGAAAAGAGAGTATATTTTCAATTCGCAGAGATTCTATTTACTTGTGTCTGCCGCTGCCTGGCGATAATCCGTGTTTATGCAAAGGGATTATCTATTTCTCGAGCGCGGTATCAAGACGGAAGTCTTCGTCTTTCGCATTCACGTAGTGTCTTTCGTAGACGCAGGAGCCTACTCCTGCTCGGTTCGTCATTTTCATCTATTTCCACAAGGAATCGCAAACGCAATTATAGTGCATCGCAAATAGAAAATTACACACTGGCCACAACGCATTGCAATTCATAACTCGCAACAGCCTCCACTAATTCACACTAGGTTATAGAAACGAACAAAGGTAAATCATACTTTGTATCCACGCGTTATAAACCGCGGAAATTAATTAATTATAGATTAGCAATTAGCATTAACTATCAGCATTAGCAATTCAATAATATAATAAATATAATATAATGCATTTTGTAACAATCGATCGGCGGACCATGGAGAATGACCTAATTTTATTTTCTGAATTTTACACTGTTCCAATATATGAAACTCTTTCGTTTGAAAATGATACATTTAATTTTAGATTGATATTCTTGTTTGGATCATAATTGACCCAGGCTCCACTGTTCAAGGGTTAAATAATAAAATATAGTTATTTTTCGTAGTCTGAATAGAATTATAATTAATTATGTAAGAAACCTATTATATTATATTTTATACTTTTTTAGGAAAAGGGTTAATCTATATTCTCTATGTGTGAAGTAGCACGAAATCAAAATGACCCAGTTTTAATTGAGGGAAGATTAATTATTACAATACATGTAATCTTGTCATCCATACAGTTCACCTTTTTTCCTTTTCTTTTACCTTGCCACACTTTCTTACATTTACCTCCATATCAGTTGACACCCTCTTCCCTCCACATTTTCCCTTCTTATCTACTTTCTGAAACAGTAATTTCACGAAGTCTTGTTTGAAATCGATTGATCTACCAACACTTTCCACACCCACTGTACATTTTTCAAACGTTTATGAAGTTTATGAAGTAAAAGACTCCTTTTTAGCCGGACGTTATATGGTCGTAGGTCACAACCGTAGGTCATTGCACCCTCTTCAAAGGGTGTTACCATAGGGTTACGAAGAAAAAAAGTATAAAAAATCATCCCTATACCTTACCACACCGTCTTCTTTACTCTATTTTCAGTATATTACTATCATTATTATAATCATCCTTCTCTTTGAGGCAAAATAACCATTTATTTATTCAATTATTACACACTTTCCACATATAAAAGGAACACCAGTCAAGTATATCTATACGAACACTTCCGTTTAACCCGTTATCTCAATTCAACACAAAATCGAACAAAAGACACTTTATTTTCTATTTAAATTCCTGTAGATCCAACTAAATCATAACGATTTATCCCGTAAAGGAGTGTCGTCCAGGCGGTAACCGGTGCCCTTTAGTTACCATTAAAGCGTAACTAGTCGGGGCCGTTTGTGTCCCTTACCTTTAGCCCTTCTGTCGAGTGTAGTCTGATAAGTTCACGAGGTCGCGTAGAAAGCCGGGTCGGACGAAAATATGAGCACCGCTGGGTTCGCCATGTTGGCTACCATGCCGTTGGTTGAGCTCGGGACGGAGCTGTTTCCGGTACTGGAGGGCAGACCAGGTATATCTATATGCCATATATACTCTCTGTGTACATATGTACACGCGTATATAGAGGACATATATATATACACACACATAGACATACATATACCATAGCTAGCAGGCCTTCACCCTCGTTCAACCCACCTCAACCACCCCCTGGATCTCCCCCTTCATACCACTACGCTCTGGGGGCCGTTAGAGGGTTGGAGCGGGGTGTAGCAGAGAGGCAGCCAGCTAGGAGGGTGAGAGAACGGGCAAAATGGCCGCTCCCGACCTCTAGGTGGATCATGGTATCACCGAGGACCTTCTGCACTTCTCCTTCTCCTCATCCTCCTACACCGCCTCCTTCATCCCTCGACTTAAACCTTCAGTCCCTGAGAACCTTCAAGGACATCGGAGTTGCGGCATGATTTCGACGTGGCTGCGCACTTCCCTGTCCATCCTAGGTATCGAGAACCTGTTGTACGGATAGTTACAAGTCGGGGACGGTCAACTTCCGGCCAGGAATCTTCATCGTCCTTACCGAACAGTCGATCGACGAACTGTTTGCTCCCTCGGTTTTCGAGTGGTTCGGTTAATCTGAACTGCGGACCACTGTTTCGCTTCGTTGCGCCAACTTCCAGTATTCTGGATGGTACGGGGGTGGTTTTGTGTCCGTGAATACAGAATGTCTCATGCAAATGGGCCAAATTTGGGCGAGGTTAGAAAATAGGAGAAAAAGAGAATTTCATTTGGCAGAAAATTTAATTATTTTTTCACTCCAATTTCGATTTAAAAATCTTTCTTTCGTCTTAGATGATTTTAGACAACATTAGAAATGAAATAGGTAAATAGAGAAAATCATTGAACTGAGCGATATCTATTTCACCCTAATTTCCATAATGTTGAAGGTTTCCGCAATCGGTTGTGGCTGATACTCGCGAGGCTAATTATGAATTCGAATCCGATCGAATTAAGTAAGCATCTCGATAGTGGCTTGAACAGCGTGAAACAATTCGGTGGTGATGTTAAATAACCAATAATTGAGGTTCGCTCCTAAAATCTTCATTACAAGCTGCCGTGCTAATAAAATCGTCTACGCGATAATTTCCAAGCCCTCGTCTCGATGTACCCTATTTTCGCTCGAGGGGGTGGTTCACCCTTCTGTTTTCCAGGAGTACGAACGATAGAAAGAGGAGGACGAAATGAAACGTTGTTAGAATGATAATCGTGTCGTTATTAGGTGTAGAAATAAATTTATTATCAATATTTATCGTACCAGTGGAAAGCTTTGATCAGTACACCTTCTCGAATCGATTTTCACACTTTTCTACTCTGCATTTTCTTTCTCTCTTTTTTTTTCTTTTTTTATTCTTGTCCGTTCTAATCATGCAGCGAGCACAAGGTGAGGCGGCTTTGATAAATGCTGGAAATATAAAAGTTGGTAGCATATGGCGAAGTGGGTTTAGTGGCATCATGTGTCTAAATTTAAGTCTCGAGCTTTCCGTGCCAAGAAACTGTTTCGAGCACATCATATTGTATACACCTTTTCGCAAATCGATTTAAAATCGCGCGTTAGACGTATGACAGGAACTTTCTGCTTTCATGATATTCGTCGAGGGGGACCGGAACAAACATAGATCACGAACAACTGCGATTTGCTTAAGCAATTTAACTTCTGTCTCGATCTGAGAGATCATTGTTCGTTTGAATGATAGATTCATCTGAATAAACGATTAATTCTATTGGTCAATCGAGACCCAAACTTATAAAATATATACAAGGTAAACGAAAGAATAACTTTCTTTTCTAATAATTTCTATCATATATTAGAAGAAGAAGAATTTTTAAAGGAATATTGTGAGATTTAGAAAACGAAAGTAATATGAATTGGGTTTCTCTCCATGGTCCGCTGTCCGAGAGTTAAACAATCATTATTAATGGATAGTTTATATTTATTAATAATTAACAAATTGTTCAAGTATGATTTGGGAGAACAGTATAATCTCACAAGATGGAACATCTTTTAGAAACTACGAACCAATTTATTTCTCCAATTAAACGATTAAAGAGTTAGTAATAATCATCAGGTCTACTTCGCGAAGATGCCAAACTTTCCAAGTTGGTATCTGCTTTCCTTCGTTTTCCCTCATCCCACGCCATTAATCAAGCCACCATCCTGACGAAGTGTCCTCGAATCCCGTAACAAGGTGTCGCCGTTCATAGCAAGATATTCTTTTCAAAAACATCTTTTCCTTCGTTGGTAATTGGAAGCTTCCGTTACCCCTGTTTCTACGTTACGTGTGCGATCTTCACGTTCTGCAGCTTTCAACCCCCTCGCAATTCCTCATTTTGTACACTGGCTCGTTAACTGAGTTTCCTGGAGGTTAAATAATTAACATTTTGGTCAGAGTACACTCCCACCCACTTTCATTCTTCTCTCTCACCCTTCGCGACCCCAAACCATGGCTCTCCTATTCCACTCCGCGACCCCTCGCCGAGCGTATACACTATGGTCAGAAATTTTGGTCCCTGTATTATTTTGAAAATGGTATGTTTAACCTTTGGGTAGAGATAGTTTACTCTTATCATTTTAGAATTCTAAATTTTATAATTCCACAATTCTGAAATTCTAATATTCTAATATTCTAATTTTTAGTATTTTAATATTCTAGTATTCTAATATTCTAATATTCGAATATTCGAATAATTTGATATCCTGATATCCTAATATCCCAATATTCTAATATTCTGATATTTTAATATCTTAATATTCTAAAATTCTAACACCTAATATTCTAATATTCTGATATTTTAATATCTTAATATTCTAAAATTCTAACACCTAATATTGCTAATAAAGCCAACCGACTTAGCCTACCCTAGAAAAAGAATCATACTTTCCCCAAAGCACAGTTAATTCATTTCCCAAAGGTTGAAAGCGAAAGGGTTAAACGCCAGTAGATCTCCGAAGATTCACCGAATCATGATGGAAGCTCGGTATCGAAATTCCTCGTACGTCCCTGTTGGCGGGCTATGTTTGGAAAGGAAACATGTGCCGTAGATTTTCAGCTGTTTATCGCCTTCGCGAGCAACTGTTTCCAAACTTTCTGACGATAGTGTAGAGGTGCGCTAAGTTCGCCGGTATGCGAAGCGTAACACGAGCCCCAGTTAGTCCACCAGTCTGTCCACTACACCACCCTCTAAACCCACCCCCTCTGCTCTGGCCACCCTCTCTCCCTCTCTACCTGCCAGCACTTCGAGGCTTCGAGCACTATAGCTGCACTCTGTACGGTGTGCATATTGCACGGTGCACTGTAACCATGCCCGCAGTCCTGAAATATACAACCCACTGTGAAACGCGCGTACGTGTGCACATGTGTATGTGTGAGAGGCTTCCGCACGCGGTCGTATTCCGTGGCTACAGCTTGTTTCATAACACGACTCAAGCTGATTCTCTATTCGCGAAGATAATAAAATTAGTTAGCCGGTTATCGTTGCCTCTACGTTGTCAAGTTACCCTCGATTCCGCGTTCCGGTGGGTCCTTTCGTCGAAATTTCGCCAGCTGCTCCCGATTTTCCCTGTTTACAGGAAATGTTTGATACCTCCTGCGTGCTTGTTATTCGCCGGTCCGTAAATGTAGAATTTATAGAAACTGGTAATGGCTGTAAACAGCGACAGTCGGACCGCGCGGTTTTGCGGTCGTTCGGTACCCGAAGTGGTAATTGTCTTTAGGTGATTCGTTGGGATACCGAAATAGATGGGAGATAAGGATCGATGGGAACTTAAGTCGAGCAGTTGGTTACTGACCTAAATTCGTTTTAAACTTTCACGTATTATTGCCTGAATTAACTGTCGCGCCTCGTCACCGGAGTGCGCAGAACAAATATCAGCTGAATTGTTTAAATAAGTTTAAATTTCTAAATTTGACCGAGTTTCAAATTTTACCCAATTTACCAAATACAGTGTCTGCAGGGATACTTCTATTTATAATTGTAATATGAAACATAGATCGAGCTCTTGTTATTTTCAACATTCCAACTTATTTTGATTAAAATCTCCGTATCGCACAAAAATAAAAATATGTTAAATCTGGAATGAAAATGGGTCTGGCAAGAATGATGAAACGGCCTGTATGCGTGGCCACGGTTCGCTAGGACAGAGATAAAGAGCGAAGAGGGGTCGGTGGGGTGTGGACGAGTCAGAGAAAGGGTGGCCACCCCTCTTTGCGCGTCACTACGCTGAAAGGTATACAAAGATAGGCGGACACCGGTGTGCGCTCGTATGCGGGTTCCTGTACACACGCGCAACGTCGCGCGGATGTATCCAGCCACGGCCACGTATCACCGGTGTATCGCGTTAATGTACATAGTAATGCATTATTAAATAATGTCCGACCGTATAGCAACGAAGAACGTTCACCTCGGCCCGAGACGTACCCAGGCCCGATCGAACTGCTCTGCGTTCGCCGTTTCGATCGACGCGGATCCACCTGGTGAACCACTGCTGGCCGAGTTCGGCCAACACCTCGCCGACCTGATCGATTTCCACGCCGTGGCCGCGATCGTCAGCCGATACACCGGGTGTTTCGAAAGTATTCGAGGCCTGGGAATTAAATTTTTACTGGGAGATTAATGACTTGGGAGATCCGAATTTTAATTAACTCCGAAATCTCAATAAGTTCTTTCCTGAATTAGTTCTCAGCCCAGTTTGAAATATTCGAATAGCAAATAATATTTTATTTGAATACTGTCTGCCAAGGGATTGAATTTTTTTCTAAATTAAATTAAATTTGTTATAAAAGAAGCTTTGGAAACGCACTGTATATTTCGAGTATCATGTCAAGTTTCCTTGGCCGTTCTTTGATTTTTGAAGCTGAAACGTCGGATTCGAAGGGGTGCGATCTTCTTTCTGAACGCTCTGCTTTAATCGTTTGCGCGGAAATGGTGACTCGGCCAGCTTTGAACGTTCGAAGCTTCTGCTTCAAACGGTAACATTCTTTGGTTTTATCACTTTTTTAAAGAACATTTCTCGGATATTGTTTCGAATCTCTTCCACCGATCACTGCGTTTATATACGTTTGAAAGATTTCATGCAAGACATCCATATTTAATTTAACATCCATCATAATTTCATAAAATTTCTCTTTAACAGCTTATTATTATACGTTCGTTAATGGTTCGTTTAATACGAATGGAAACTCCACATATATGAATACTCCACTTTTATCAAGTTAATGTGATCCTTTTTGCTCCTTTCAAACCTTGTTGAATAGTAATGAAGAAATTTAATATTCCTGTCGAAGGTGTTCCTTTAATTTCTCATTTAAATTCATTCCTTAGAATGATCGAACCGAAAGTTGGAATACAATGTTTTAAAAACACTCTTATCAAAACTTGTAGTGTAGATAAAACCAACTAAAGTGTAATGAAAAATTTGAATAGCATTGAAGAGCTAATAATTATCCCGTAATTAAGTGGATACGGACAGACGGGTGGAACGATCACGCGTTTCTTAAAGGGGGGATGATGGTGTGACCCTTCGAAACACGTCGTCGCGACGGTCCGCGTCGAAAACCTTTCAGTACGTTGTTGCGAGTGCTCGTTCCCTCGGTCCCTTTCGCTGGTCCATGTAATCGAAGCAAAGTGGCCGCACTCTGTCCTCTACTTCGAGGCTGATTTAATCTTCAAACAATCCTCGTCCAGCGGCTCGGCTTTGAGTCCGTTCCGTTTGTTTGTCGAGGCACGCTTGTTTGCACCCTTCGCTACCTCGCCCCCACCATCGCGTCCGTCCCCGCCCCCTTACGTAGCAGCGAAGCACATGCCTAGAGGAACTTAGGAGTCGCCAGTGAGTCTGTACCCTAACAAGAAACTTACCCTTCCGCCCAACCCGCCCCCTTTTCTTGGCCCCTAGGACGTCCTTCCTTCCTTCCTTCCTGCTGGGAGAAGGAGCTTGACGGTAACGAGGGTGGGCGAGGGGAGGGTTACGGGTAGAGGGACGCGGTGGCTCGTTCGTTGGATGAAAGCCGGGAGTTTCGGTCTGCGAAGGGTGGAGATCGAAATTGTGGGGGACTACGAGTGGAGTCCAGGGTGGCTGCCACGATGGCATTACCTAAGGGTCTAATACGAAGGCAAAGAGGGGGTGGATTGAGGGTGACGGTGGATGGAAAGAGAGGAGGATTTCTTGCAAAAAGACACCGGAGGACAAAGGGGTACGGACAGACCGGACTGGCGACTTTGCCTCGAACGAACAAAGGGAACGTTTAATCCCGACGTGTTACCCTGAAGAAACCATTCGAGCCCGGTCATCCTGCCTTCTTCCTCCTCCCTCCTTTTGTCCTACTTTGCTCTTTGCAATTAGTCGTATGTACTGTTTGTTATACGAACTCGTGAACTTGATATCTGGAGAAATTGATGGGTAATTAGAGGGTAATGGAATAAGGATGAATCCTGGCGATTTTAATGATCTTGATATTATTTGTTATAAATAGGTGAATGTTCCTATTTCTTTCGCAGTTTTAATAAATTAATATTATACAGTTCTGTTTAGTTTACATAGTAAATCATCCCCAACAATTACCACTTGAAATTCAATTTAATTCAGAGTTACGATTCCACTTTTCATCGGTATCACTTCAGTATCCATTTACACCTCTGAAGCGTGCCACATCGAATTCCGACAATTAAGTTCGCGCGAGAGAAGAGAGCAAAAAAGGAGGGGCATTGTAAGGGAGGTATTGTTCGGTAAATTGAATATCCTCGATAATTAATCCGTTCAAGGGGCGGCGAGCGAAAATTCAAGAGTTACCTTAATACATGTTTTTCGGTGTACGATGACGAGGGTCAAGCGGCGAACCCGCAGAACGAGGGGAATCCGGGATCATGATTGAGGCCGGGTTTCTATAAGGTTCGGTGAACCGTTCGGTGGAAGCCTGAAAAATATCTTTCCATATCAACCCTCGAACCCACGGCTGCCTTTTTGCATTCTTTTTCGATGCCGCTTCGTCCTTTGTCCTCCGTTTCGAAAATATTGAAGCGAATTCACTGACAGCACAGTAAGCGAAGGGAAAGACAGAGAAAGGGTTATGCATTCTCTCTGGGTCGATCTCGATACAAAGTATAATATATGAAATATTGTTTTTTAAATTAAAAAATAGTAAAACTATATTATGTAATAATATTTTGAAAATCTATGAATTTGTTTCGAACGAAACGTTATACAAATACAAAGCATTTTCATCGACCTAATACGTACAAACGACATCTTTTCTTGTACGAAGTGTACGCAACAAAACCATACATACCAAGCAGAGAAAACATACGAGAACCATAACACGTGCAACACGTTGCTCGCAAGCTACTTTACTGTTACAACAGATGTTGATGAATTGACTTGTTTGCAAAGTGTGTTGTCGCGCGCTTAATTATCACGGAGAAGAAAGAACGAAAGAGCGGAACGGACAAAAGGATACTTCAAAGGAAATGAAAATACATATTTTTTTCAACAGCTTCAACACGGCTCAACGTTTGCTCTCTTAACAGGGATATTAATAGAACGTTTCGTCGCACCGTTCGAAAAACTGGAACGTAAAAAGGGATCAATTTTTCAAATTGAACACGGCTCGAATTTTGTAATAAACTATTCACCGCGGTAAATGATTGTTTTCGGTTTGAAACGACGCAACGGGTATCTTCGTCATCGGTTTCACACGCGTCGACGATTTTTGAACCAAAATTCGAGCACCATACGCGGAACAAAAAAAAGGGGAAAAAATTGTCGGGAATCTAATAAATCTGCAATACTAGTGGAAAAAAAGCCAGCACGCATCGCTCGACAGAGCAAACCTCAGAATTTAATCATGAAATCATGAAACCAACCCTCCCGTTCGAAACAATACACTCGAACGTTATCGTGTCAACGTTCAAAGGTCGCAGAAAAGCGTGATGTATTGATTTTCCGCGGGATATCGAGCACCGAGCGAAAAATCATCGCGCGTAGCCCTCGAAAAATAACTCTCTCTCTACCTTCGTCCACCCCCCTTGCACCCTCGACCGTTAGCGGCAGCCAGAGGCTGGCAGGTTTTTTTTTTGCCTTGGGCGATTCGAAAGGGCGACAGGGACGAACGGAGGGATGAGGAAACCCAACCTAAGAGACTCGATCCGAGAAGCACGGCAAAGGCTAGAAGAGAGAGAATAAGGGTGGCTCGGGAGCCGGTGGGGTGGTAGAAGATGAAATGGGGGTAAAGATACGAAAGGAGGACTCGGAGGATCCACGGGGACCACCTAAGGTATAAAGGACGACGTTCGGTCTTTTCATCCCCCTCCTCTCACCCCATATTTGTCCCCTGTACGTTTGCGTGTAAGTTTCTGTAGCTGTACGTGAGTGCATAGGTGTATGTTCCTGACAGAAGTGCCCGTATATACAGTGTCGATCAAAAGCATGGGACCATGTTTGAAATTTCATTTTATGTCATAATTTTAGAAATATATGATGAATTAGGTATTATATACAGGGTGCCTTATTGTTTTTTAAAATATCATAAAAATTAACCTAACTAGCTAGGACCTAACTTATCCAATTTTCTGATTTTGAAAGTTTAGAGTTGTAACAAATTTCAAATTGCAATGATTGTTAAATTAAAGTATAAATACCCCAGTGTTTTCTTATAGAGAATAGAATGTTGTATCTGAAATATAAATTTTTACTAAAAAAGATGCAAAATAAATTCATTTCCAATTTACTAAATGACACCTCTTGCCATTTCTATCTTGCCCAAACTTAATGAGACACCCTGTATACATACGTTCCTCCATAACCGCAGCTATGTACGGTGTATCATGGGGCTGGATTGAGGAAGGATCTATGATAAGAATGACTGCAAGAAAAATTGCGGATTAAAGCATCGCGGGAGGCTAATCAATTTTGGTTAACGTGTGATTAATGCTTGGCCGAGCGGAACGGAAAGCGAGACGGAAAATGGTACTACGTGTTAGATGTTGTTCCCCGCTTTGGATTATGTTCTCTGATATTTTTCAAAATCTTCTCGAGTATTTTCCTCGTTGGAGTTATCATTTGTTACGGGATTTATTTATTATTCTGAGATTATTAACCCTTAATTACTAAGGTGGGTTCTAGAAGTATAATCATACGAACTGAAATTAATATTAGGGCTCTCTCCATGGTCCGCTGTCCAAGGGTTAATAGAAAAGCCTTAAAATGTTCCACTGGAACTAATAATTTTTTTCCCCAATTGTTCAAGTTGTATTTGCATTTCATTATTGTTCAGGTCCTCTTTCTATCAATAACTTCCAATACCCTGAAGTTTAATATTTCATATTCTAAGATCACAGCAAATGTCGTATAGGGATTAGCGAAGCTTGATCGCAGCATTCTTGTTTTCCAAAAGACCAAAGCACCACGATGCGAGGTTCAACACGCGATATTGAACAATCTCAAAAATTATCTATACCTCGATGCAATTTGCCACGGACGTCGCGGCCATTATACGGCAAAAGATTCGACGATATTTCCGCGATACATCAAGTCTCGGTGCCAGCTCCGTGACACGGTTCCACCAGCCACTTGGCGAATAAGCTTCGCCGTATCGTGGCGCAAAAAGGATGACTAGCCAGGTTTGAAAAGGAGCGAAGGCAAAGAAGAAGCCGGCTAACGGCAAAAAGAAGAGAAAGAATCCTGGCGAAGTGGCGGGCACCAACGTCAGAGGGGGAACAAACGCCTTGGAAGACTACACCAAGAACATATCCCTGCTTGAGAACTTCTCCACGCCACTTTCCGCCTCTATTGTGATTTATGCGCGCGATGAGGGTGGCTACGGGCTACTATACGGGTTTTAGACTCCGGGATCCAGAGTCAGCCGGTGGATGGCTCGCGATCGTCCTCAACGAGATTACAGAGGATCGTCGACTCGCCGGTCCATACCAAACACCAGCTATACCGTGAATCCTTTCGAAACGCTCTACTTTCTGACTTCCATGGCTTCCACCGTCGTATCTTGTGTATTCTTCTTTTTCACGGAATATGTACAGGGGATTCGGTGTCTGAAGGATGATCTATCGTCGCGTTGAGCTGAGCAGACCGATCATTCGCTCGATAACCATTTAGAGGAGTTGTTGCATACTATTATAGAACACACAAAATTTCTAATAGAAAATTATATAAATATTGGAAAAATTTGAAAAAAAAGTATTGATAGCAAATGTCTACAACGGAAACTTATTTCAATTTTGCAAGGGAGGTCTTAGAAATAATATTTTATGCTAAAAGAACATTTTTTCTGAGTATCAAAAAATCCAGGGCTGAAGGGGTTAATTATTGACAGTAACTGACAGGTTAATCACAAAATATAAATGATTATATTAATTAATTTATGCCTTCCTGTTATTTTGTTTCGATTTATCATCAACTATATTATTCGGCGTGATCCTAAAAAAATATGCACTTTCAAATCGAATAGCCATCTAGTTTGTCCGTTGGTCGGTCGTTTCGATACGCATTATGCAAATTACACCTGTCGCAAGAGCTGCCACGTTTCGATTTGATAATGGTGCCAGATAGCGGGCTTGTAAATTGCAGATCGAATCCGATACAGCACTGCAGCTCCTATTTTTCCTTCTCTTCCTCGAGCTAAAGCTGATCTTGCCGATCAATCTGTTTGCGTTTGTCGTGGAATTGTCGAGGGAAACATTTTCCTCCAAAGTCCTGTTAAATAGGTCAACTGGTGGTTGTTACCTGTTACGAAAGTTGTGGATTGGTTATATCATCACCTATCGATGGTTCTCATCGCTTGATAATATTACAAGTTTGGAAATAATGTTTCACACACCTCTTTTTATTGATATGGAAAGAGATTTTAGAATTCATTATAAAAAGAATAATGAGTCTCTTTTGATTGAACGTAATTATCTGTTAATTATTTCTTTGTTCGAGCTGATGTATAGGAAATAGAAAAAATTGAATTAAATTTAATTAGAGGGAAGGAAAATTTTAGAAATGTTCCACGCTGATATACATGTTTCAAAAAATAGGTTTTATATCAATCGTAAAGCTCAGTTATGAAATTCTTACGCTCTTTCCGGTGGTAAAAATTATATTAACGTCATCCACATTCAAATTTGTTCGAATCGATCCGTTTCTATTTCAGGTTGAAGTAGCAGATCGACCGAGTTCTATAGTTAGAGTTTCAACGTGAGACGAAGATTTTCATTGGCTTTCATTATATCTCGAAATACAGCTGAAAAATTGGGTAACTGCTTTCTGCTTGATTCTCGAAAATTTAATCATTCAATTCGGGTTTAATCGAATCCGATACATGCAGGTTAATTTGTAACGTGATTTGCATGATTATTGGTCACTTATTGTAATTTCATTTTCTCGCAATCATCCTATTCCACAATGGAACAAATCAATAGAATACACAATTTTTCGTGTCCAGTTGTGATTGGAATTTTATTTATTATTATATAAATTTCACAAATCATGATTATAATTTAATCGATAATTCTTTAATTAAAAATATTCAATTAATTAGTCTAACAAAGAAATATTTCATTAATCTTCTGTATAGTAAAAATTCAGTAATGTCTCAAAAGTGAGCCAGTACCTTCTGTCCACGTAGCCGAATCGCTCCATCGGGGGGTTTAAATCTGCAAACAATTAAACCCGCCACTAGCATCGATTATTTCACAACAGAATAAAGTCGGCAACAAGCTACCGTTGTCTTTGTCCCCTTCAATAGAACATTATATCCAACCCGGCTTATAAGCAACCCCATTCCAAGCCAGCTCGAAATTTCAAGGAAACCTTCAATCCTCTAGATCCCCTCTAGCCACCACACATCCCTCACTTTTCCCAGAAATCCGTCCTACTTGTCCGCCGTGGCAGAACGTTTCGTAGAAGGCAACGGCAGACGTTGTACCTGGACGGGATTTTCCACGGAGGTCTCGCAATCTACGTCAAACTCTCTCGCATTCAGCCGAGAGCTTCTAAACGAAGAGGCTACCTGCGAAAGGACAGGATAGGGTGGCTCGGCGAGGGTCGCAAGGGGCGGTTTGAAAGAGGCACGGGGGCGGTACGGGGTAGGTTGGGTAGTTGGCGTGGGTTTGAAATGACCGCCGAAAGTCGCAACTCGGAGCGTTCTCGCGCGGGGTCACGAGGGTCCTGGCACAGTCGCAGCAGGAAGGTACGTGGACGAAAGCCCTTGCAGAGAAATTAATATCGCCCAGCGGCGGTGTTCACCTATATATACATACATATGTACACGTGTACATATCTACCGTACACGCACGCCTGTTCTCGTATGTAGGCGTACGCGACTGTGTACACGCCGATGACTATACGGGGTGTCTCCTTACGAAATACTGGATGCTGTTAATTGACAATATTTTCAAATCGTAAAATCGAGAAAAATTTGTTATTCTCTTTCACTTTGGTTCTCAAAGTTTCGAATCATCTCTCAATAATAATAAAATTATTGATAGTACTTAATTGTTATGGAAAATAAATAATAGGTAGGGAAAGGTTGAAATTATTTTTCTAATTTTTCACACATCATTTTAATATCGATAACATTTCTTCGATTCGAAGCGAAACAACCCCCTTTTCCAAGAGTCGAGGAATATATTCAAGCATGATCATGATATACCGAGCACCCAGTATAGGGATGCTCCTCGGACACGTTTCTCTCCGGCCGTGTCCTTCTACCTTCTGTGCACCGATGTACCCGTCCCGTTTTCCGCCCCTCCCGCACCCTCGATTCAACCCCAAAGGACTCCCTTACTCTTCTCGACAGGGCATAGCGAGAACGAAGGGAAACGGGGCTGAAGGGTGAAGGGGGTGAGCGAGAGAGTCGAGGTAGCAGAGAAGTTGGGTTTCATCTCGAGGGCTCGGGGAATGAGGGAGCGTTGTGGGACGAGGGCGAGGGCGAGGGGGAGGGGGAGGGTTGGCCAGGATAGAGGGTGAGACTTCGTAATATAGGATGGCCTGTGTGCGTTGGAACGAGTCTCGTAGCTTCGTTCTTCTCTGTATTCGAGCGTTTCCTCTCTCTTTCTCTCTAACGGGCTCGTTCTACCCTTACCGTCCTTCTCCATCCCTTCTGCCGCTACCCTCTTTTCTCCTTCCACTACACGTGCACGAAGGTCTACGTGCATCCCCGTGGCTCGTTCACGTACGTACCCACGGCTGGCAGGTTTTTGCTTGTGGTGGCCAATACTCTCCGGCAACGAGGACGTACCCTTCGTTAAAAGGAGCGGCCTGTCGGGGGTGGAAGGCCAGCTAGGGAGATACGATTTTATCCAGCTGCCGTGGCCGAGACATTTTTTTCCCTATCTACGGATAACCTCGAAACTGGAGTAGCCCCTGTGGCTCCAACAGCGACCGTACTCCTTGGATCCATTTTTCCCTCCCCATATTCGACCAGGGGACACGTTGAATTTCACCGAGCCATTGTGCAAAGATCATATTATCAAAAATATCAAATATTAATATCCGAATATCGAAATATATGAAATATTAAAAATTCAGATCTAATTCAGCCTCGAAACTAGAGCAACCCCCTGGTTCCAAGAAGAAACAATCTCTTTCCATGGATCCATTTTTCTCCCCCCCTCTTTCAGGGTGAATACCTTTCCTGTTCGGTAGTGATTTTTCCTTCCTCTGCGATTATGTCAGTACTCGCGGATATTATAACCGGGGGTAGGATGGCGGGAGGAAATACGAGGATTGGTATTGTTTGATGGGAATAGTTGACGTGTTGGAGATTCTGAAGGGGATAATTGCGGAATGCTAATGGATACAGTGGGTTGGAAATGTTGTTGTTGTTGGAAAAGTCTGATGCACTTAGGGTTGCATCGGTGGTCACGTAATGCAGCACGATGGGAGATCGTAAAATAGTTTATTACGAATGCGGTTAGATGTGAAGAAAATAGATAGATTAACCCTTTCATTTATATCAAAACGTGACTTCTTTCAAAAATATTAATATTTCTTAGGAAAATTTTTCGGATTTTCGTTCTCTGGTCAAATTCTCAATTTGCATAAATAATTCTTGCACTCTTTTTCTTGCAATACGAAGAAATTATCTTTCATCCCCAAGGAATTTTGACCAAGATAAGGGATGAACGCAGACAGTCTCTTTCAGGAATCACTTTAAGAGAACGTCTTAGCGGTGGCAGGATGGCTGGGCTGGTGCCTGGCTGTCGCGCAATAAAAAAATACCCTCTGGGTTTGTGGCTGGGTGATCATCAAGGGGTGGGGCTCGTGCAGGGAACAAGATAGCGTAGCCGAGGGAGACTTTTCGGTCGGCCCCACGCACGATAAATTGTACGACCGGTTTGTTGTTACAAATTGTCAGCCTGCTTCCTCGTATCTACCTACAAACAAACCTCAGAACCCGGATCCTCTCTGTTTATTTGCACGACTCTATATCCTGACTGAAAAATGTCCTTTCTTAGTTAGAAAAATTTCTTTTTATTATCTCTTAAATTACACGAACTAAGATCATGAAAAATGATTAAGAATATTGGAATAATATTTCAAATAGGAAATGAAATTCTCCAAATTTCAGATAATCAAAAATTGTTTCACGAACACGATAAGATAAAAAACGAGTATATATCTCCGTATATTTCCGTCCATCAACCCTCGCTACCAACCGGATTCCCACTTTTACTGCTCTTTTTATCGCGACACTGTTCCCAATGTTTACCGTTCCTCTTCTGTACTCCCGAATCCTGACAACGGCTTTGCGACAGAAGTAAGTACGCGGAGGATAACGGATTCGAGGAGCTCCGCTATCTGTCCTGTACCGGTAGCGAGCACCCTTTCGGGGCCGGAAGTGGGCGTGAGAGGTGTCCACGTTACTATCTTTCGCCTCTTCGCCAGGCCATTTCGTATCGGTCGCTGAAGTGCACGTAGGTGGCAACGTGTGTGGCTTTCGACTGCACGCGGACGCAATTTCACTCGCTTATCTATAATTCTGACGACTACCTCGACGAAACGCGTGCACTCTTCGACTAAAGTGGAGCTGCGGATCGTGTGTTTGTCGGGTATAGCTTTTTTCCCCCCATCTGAAGATGGCGAACCTCTACTTTAGGAAGCGATCGTTGCTGCAGAGTATTGTTAGATTCTGTGTTCTACAGGACGATTCAAAATCTGTTCCGAATCTTCCAAAAATAACTTTTAGCACTTGCAATTATTGTATAATATATTTATTCTCTAATTTGATTAATATTATTTTGAGTAGTGCAGGATATTAGTATCTTTCAATTTTTGACTTTGTTATCATATTATTTCCTTTTTCTTTGAATACGTTATTTCGTTCCTGAGTACATATTGTACTTCATTTCATCATTACGCGTTTAGTAGATACATATTTTCTATAACAATGTCGATTCTGGCACTTGTTGGCTGGAGTTCAGAACATGATGCGCCTTTATGAATTGATCCCTATTGTTGTCGACGTTATTGCATGGGATGTGCAGTTTTATTGCTAGAAAAGTGTATACCTATAGGAAGACACATTTATCAAGTTTTATTATTATTTTATTATACCATCTATACACTAGTTTTGTAGGATCCTGTAGTTAAACAATTGTAATAACAATAGATAATTAATTGCTTTCTTTTGATAGAATTAATTAATCTAGATTATAACATTTGTAATGTTAATTATTCTTAGATTTAACAAAAGTTTGAATAATATGGGATCGGTATTTCAGGCTTATGGGAGATTTGAACAAGATTCTCCTAATTTCATGTATTCGACCCTAACATGCATTAATTTCCTAATGGCCTCGATTTAGACGGCACCACTAAGGACATCTCACTGTCTTATCGATTCCCGTTTGATTGCATTGCGTTTGATATCGCACCCAGCCTACATAAGCACAGTTCCTGGTTCGAACATAACTTTGAACGTATCTCATGAGCTGTTGTCACAAGAAAATACCCTCGAATTCCATATTAGTATCCCAAGTTCTTAAATGAATATATAGATCTATCTTACACAGGATATTCCAAAAATTGTGGCACAGTAAAATTTGAACCCTTTCAATTTAGAATCAATCAAAAATTATTAAAATTAATAAATGAAAATTACACAGGCTAGATTAGGTAAATTTTAAATTCTCTTAAACTGCAAAAGCTTAAATTGAAATTAAAATTATGAGAATTATAGTCACGAATTTACGAGAATTTAGCGTGATCTTCAACAGTGTTCTGAAGAACCACTCCCAGTCTCTCGAAAGCATATTTTTCAACACACCCTGTATATTCGCACGCCATACAGGTGCCCATTCGTGTGCATAAGTGCGTGCGTTGCCTTCTTTTCCCTCCGTTCTTACCCCTTAGCCTCGTATCGTTTGTAGAATTGCAAGGAGCCACGGGAGGGAACGGTGGCAAAGGTGCAACAACAGGACGCATAAATTGTTGGGACTATTTTAAGATTTTAGGGCGAGTTTATGCTGCCATTAGGTGAGCACGCCGAGACAGCACGTTCGCGAGACGCGTTCAATCCCCCAACCCTTTTCTCGCCATCTTTTTTTACCCGGTGCACGAGTTGGGCTCGGTATAAACGGGACACCGGCATAAATTGTCGCAGTTGCACGCGTGCCAGCCTCTCTTAAACTCTGCTTTACCTAGCGAGGAGCCGAGGGTGGAAAGACGGTCAATGAAAGCCGTATTGGCACGCGATCATTCGGATTTCATACTCTTAAGGTAGTACACACCTTGAAAGAAAAAAAAAGAAAAAACTATAAATTGAATCAGCGACATGTCCAAAAATCAGATTAATAAATTTTCTTATGCGTTTTTAATAATCGAACGAAGTACACCTGAAAGAATCTGTACAAGAATCACCTGTTGTATTTTTTTTCTTCGTCCCTGTAACGCACCCCCGATTTCACGCTAATGGCCACGTATCGGATTAACCGATTCACTAATTAAACCTTTAGCGGTGGCATCGGTGAGCCACAGTGTTCGAAGCGACGCATACCTCTACTACGTAGATACGGCACGCTCGTGTGCGAAACTAAGAGGGGATTCATGGGGGTTGGAAGAAGGGATGCGTGTACACACGCAAGCGTGGCGAAATGAAACGCGGAGGGACGCAAAAGGAAGAAGGATAAGGCTGGCAAAGTGGATAGAAACAGGGAGGGTCGCGCTAGAAAATCATGACTCGTGGGGGATGTTTTCAGAAAAATGTAGGTCGAAATTAGATTGAATTGATTTTTGTAACCCTTTCATTTTCGAAGACAAGGCAACCAAAAACATTGTTGAAATTTTGTTAAATAAATAGGGATGATAAAATGAATAGAATCAAGGAAATTTAAAAAAAGGGATGCTTTAAGTAAATTAAATTGCTTTCTTTATTTCCAAAGTATTAATTAAAATGTTGAAAATTTTTCTTATGGTATCGAAATCAGACATCCCCTCGCATCTATTGAATCATGTACGATGTATCACCTAATCCGTGCGCAATTTGCTAAGAGGAAAGATAAGCGATCTCGTGCACCGAGCTGTTACTTTACATCGAAATTCTGGTGTCTGTCCACGCGAGCAATGGCTATTGCAAAGGTCGAGATCGTGTGCGTAGCCACGTGCCCGTAAGGATAGAAAGAGATGCTGACCTAGGTGATCCATGGTTATTTCGGTGATTGGTTTTATCGTGTTGGCAACAGTGTGTGCGACTGGACCCTCTGATATCACCCTCGCGAATCGCGTGTATTTGCAGGACGCGTAGATGGATGCACGTGAATGTGCATACAAATTCGTGTACCCTCGGATCACGCGATAGCCACACACGACGGATGCTGGGTCAAACATGACCCAATGGTAACAGTTTTTATACCACTGGATATTTTAACTTTTGTATTGTGTTGGGACATTTTTATTCGATTTTCTCTCTGTGTAAAGGGGTGGGAAATAAAAGAATTTTAATTTTTAATATTTCATTTCCATCTTCTTAAAAATTAATACAATTTCATAAATCATTTCATTTTTTACATTTTTCATTGAAAATACATGGGGTGTAATTACATCCCTATACACGGTTAACGTTAAAAGTAGGTTAATAATATTTATTTTTCAATATTAAATAGAAGTTCAGGAATTTCACAATTTATCACAGATTTATTTTGGAAAAATTACTATTCTTTTAAAATAATGATTAAAGTTCTCCTTTTTTATGGTTATTCGATGACCTCTTTTTCAATAATGAGTTAATCAATTTTATGCAATTGAAATGAACTCACAAGAGCAATTCTGGATCTTGAATGAGCCAGCATTCACCGTGCAAGGGTTAAATAGCGTATCGGTGGCCTTCGCAGTTGTCCAGCAGAACGGCGAAAATGGAACGCGGTCGTTCTTCCCCGCGAGCTGTTTGTCCACGATGACGCCGTGCCCTTTTACCCTCCCTCGCTGCTGTTCCTGGTGCTATCGATTTTCCTTTTCCGTTTTTGCCGTGACGACGGTGCCGCTGTTTTTGGCGCCGCGCTGCGCTGCACTTCGAACAGGGCAGAGCAGAATAACCAGTCAAAAATTACTTTCCTCCTTTCATTAGTTCATCTGGATTAATTGAACGAAATTTATCTTTATATACCATCACAGAAAATTTATCACTGTATGTTATGAAAAAAAATAGCTCAGTATGAAAAAATGTGACCACCTTGTAGATAGAATATAGGTCAGATGAGTATTTTCAAGTAAAAAAACCGGAAAAAATGCTACTGACTTTTTTGTTAATAGTTCTATGATAAGATCTTAATAATTTTAAAAATATCTGAAAAATTGGATTAATTTGTTGGTTGCTAACCAGGTTGGAAAACAGGGTTTTGAGAAAAACGTAGTTAAAGTTTCACTTTGAATTTACTCATAGACGAGAAATAACTTTTACATGAAACTTTTGCTCAGCTGTTCAGGGACCAAAGAAGTTATCCCCTTCGTAAGTTGTCTCCGCAGATTTTAATTAGTTCTTGCATGGAATTTCTAACAAAACTTGGGGTAAGATTTGAAAGCAATATTTCGAAAGATCAGTTACGAGACAATAGATTAGAAAATAAAAATCAATTTATTATTTAATTTAAATAAATTCGATAGATCTTCCTGTGATAAACGAGAAATATAAATTTCACTTTGTTTCTTATTTCTCAACATCGAGAGTGAGTTTGTGGATTGTTGAATCCTCGAGAAGCTTTCCGTGAAAACTTTGGAAACTTCGTTTCCCTGACCGGTTGCGCGATGCCCCAAAACGCAAATGTGCCCAGAAACTGGAGCGTACCGTACGTTTTCACCCCCTTGCGCAGTGCGGTAGTGCTTGCTGGTTTTGTGTCATCAGTAGGGTTGCCTCGAAGACGCTGCCTTTCCGCCACTTTTCCCCGAACCACTGAAATAACTTCCCTCTTAGTGGCGTCGAGTCATCAACAATGTTGTTCTATCGTCTCTAGGGGTGGCTTTCCTCCCTTGCCACTAAGAACGAAGGAAATTTCGAGATTATGCTACTTTCATCCCAGAAATAAATTTCTTTCGTTCGAAAAATTATATTATCTATAGGAACAAATTTTATTCTAAATTTTTTATTTCTTTCTTCCTTTTATATACACTTAATCATCCCATATTACGAAACGATTCAATCAGCCTGTATTCCAAAACATTTCCGTAACGCGGACATTCACGATGCCCATCGATTCGACGAATTCTGACAGATTACATCAGTACAGGGCTTATTAATGCCGTCGTAAATGCTGCTTCTGACAGATTTACGAACGGCAAGGCGGCCCTTCGCGCGTGCAATCGTTTATGGTGGTCTGCGAAGTGCATTCTCGGTGCAGCTCGGCATGCACCACGCTGCGGTGCATCGTTGCACGCACGATGTAACACACGCGTGTATGGATGCGAGCTTCGGTGAACAGGCTGCCTAGATCCACTCTGCGTTAAGGTACAGGGTGTTAAAAAAGTCAACCAGATTTTTTAAAATTATTTTCTCTAAAGAATAATGCATTTTTAAAAAATGCAAGATTTTGCAAGATGCTCTTGCAAGGATGCACTGAAAATGCATTTGGAAATATAAACGCTAATTGCAATTATCGGGTGGCCTGTGATAAATAATTTAATAATTTCCATCGAATTCGAATCAAAGATGGTTTATCGTGAACCATGCAGCAGTAGTCTTATTGTTAAACAAGTTTTGAGTTATCGAGGTAGAAATCACGATAGTTGGAGAGCGAATGATGTTACCTAAAGTTCTCCACTGGTCAAAGATACCCATGGCAAACAAGAGGACGAGTTACTCATTGTTCTCAATTAGGCACCAGGCGAATCGACTCGCAGCCGGATAGATCTGGATACGCGTGGACAGTGATTCTGGGGATGATTGCCTGAACGAAGGCGTTTTGGTGATCGGATGCATGACGTGTGCTGCAATTGGCTAGCTTTTGCTACCGATGTCGGTCATACGTGATCTATCGCCGCTCATAATTATTCGAACGACCGGGGACGAAGACTTTGAACGCCGGAACAACCGGCATCAGAATATTATACCTGGTATGAAATTATTAAGCCTCTCATTTCAACCGATTTTCGTACATCAGGGTGTACTGGGTACAGAACTTCGAAATTAATTAATAGAAATTGAATCAGGAAAAAATTTAGAGTCACTAATTGATTTCTATTAAAATGGTACATATATATTTACATGACTTCATCAAATTTGATAAAGAGTTAATCAAAATTACATTATTTTTGTACTTAATTAACCGAAAGATCAATTTCCATGTAATTTTCATTTATTAAATAATTTTAATTATTCATACCTTCCAGAAAATTGACAAATTAATTCTGAACTATATGCAAATTACGTGTCATTACTAATTAAGCGTAAGAAGGTACATGAAATTACATCTTATTATTAGAATCATTCCATTCCTCTGATTATGAATCGAATTTACCTATTTGTATACCGTTCGTTTCCATTTCAATTTGATTCTCATCAATTTTAGCAGACTTTTGTTCGTTGATATCGTTCAATATAATACTTGCAGATGATTTGGGTGATTGGTGCGGTCGTGCCCCATCAAAAAGTGAAATTATCATTGCACGAGGATGTTTTATCGCGCGTAAAATTTACAGGCACATCAATTTATCCCGGCCACGGTTAAGCAGTTGTATCACACGTAATTATTTCTGTAATTAATACCTCGAAACTTGGCGATTAATTATATTACGCTGTGGTCACTGACACGTTTACGTATATTTCCAGTTGCTCATTAATACGCTCATCAATACCGTTTCGAAAAATTCAACTATTGTTATTATATTCGTATTATTACGAGCATAAGATACGTGTTTGCGACACCAGTGAATATTTTGACCATTTTGTAATAAGTAATCGCATCGAATCTTTCCATTTTCCTTTCACAAAACCAATAATTTGATATTCAATATTTTTTTTTACTATGAGATTCAGTACAATATCAATACACCGTTCAAAGTAATTTTTATTAAATAAATAATACTTCTATTTGCATAGTAAAAAGGCAAATATTCAGATTATGCCAGAAATTAACTTCTTATTAAATATATGTAATTAAATACCCGAAGAGGAGCAAAATAATGGTGGAAATGTTGAATATGTAAAAAAATGTAATTTATAATTAAAGAATCATAAATTGCAATGATTTCAATTAATCCGTCATTTTTTAACATAAATGAGGAATAATTTACTGAAATGAGTAACACATATTCCAGGACACCCAGTATCGGAGGCAACTGAAAGCGTCTTGAAAGCCATCGCTGGCCAGCACCAGCCATCCCATCCCGTTCGTAGCAATTGAACGTTCCAACTAAGCCGTTTATGCCGGTCCACGGAGTGCATTCTCGTTGCAGGCCCAGGATGCATCACGGTGCACCATACGCCGCAGCGCTGCGTGCAACGCACTCGTGTGCAAGAACGTGGCAGTTGCTCGGTTGCCTGTGCGAAAGGGGAGATCGGGGCTCGAACGAGTGGCTTCGCGTCCAGTGGGTGGTACCCACACATCGCTCGACACCACACGCAACCACCCCCTATTGCACGCACGCGGGGCAACACGCGTGTCATACAGGACGTCAGCGTGTTTCGCGTTTTCCCCTCGGTCCCTCGCCGAGCGAACCGAGGCGACGTTTCGCGATAAGCTGGATTCCCGGTGGGTCCCGACGGAGACGTGCTCGACCAACCGGGCAAAAAGGAGGAATCGAGACCCGATCCGAACTCCATCCAACTGAATCGCGTCCCTGTTACTCGCGGACAACCTTCTCTAATTCGCACTGGAGCAATTGATTCACGATGCCTCTCTTATAATTACATCGTTTCAATTTTACCAACGAATATGTTACATTCCATCCAATGGTATATTTCACTAGTGAAATGCGAAAAGCGCGGAATTTTGCATCCGTCCGGAGGGATCGGTGAGATATCGTCGCTTAGCGTGCCGGACCATGGTACACTGCTTGTTATCCCATGCTCGCACCGAGCATTAATTACGCCGGATCGATCAGCTTCAACTATGTGTTGTAACAAGTGGTTACGCGTCGAAGATATGGACGGGTGTGTCAAACGTGTTTGATCATACGTATCATTGAGACGTAATTTTGTAATTAGAAAAGTGAATTAATGCTTTATTCTAACTTTGAAATTTTAAATTTACTACAAACTTTTCAAACTTGAAGATGATAGAAAAGAACCAACTTAACCGCTGAAAATAAGTCCCCCCCAAAACTGGGCCACCCATGTCCAAAACAATCCCCGTATTATGTCCGGGCCCGGGTGCCCAGTTTCCAAAGAGCTTCTAATTTCCCAGGGAACACCGTCACCCATCGAGTTCCTTCGGGTTCCGGCTGAAAGGACTGGTGGGGACGAACGGACAAAGGGCCTAAGCGACTCACAAAAGACACCCATAAAATCAACGAGGAAGAAAAAATAAAAGAAAGAGAAAAGTGGCGTGAGCTGAAAGTCATCCCGTTGCAGCGGTCGCGCTCGGTCATGAAAGTCGCGGATCCTGTTCTAGCACTATTAAAAGAAGCCTCTCACCCCCGTGAGAGGTAAGACAACGCGAGCGACGATAATGCAAGGGGAAGAGAGAAGGTGGAACCCGTGGACACACGGACCAAGTCGTTCCACGTGTGCGATGGAGACAGAACGGCCTCGGTGAGCCTTCCTCGGGTATTAACGCCGGGGAATACATTAGAGGTGGAGGCGAAGCTGTGCGTCGAGGAGGCGGCAACGTGGCCACCATGTGTGATGGTAAAGCTGAAGTTTCTTTCTTGGATGCAGCCGGACATATATCTGCGCCACGCCACGTCCTGCATAAGAGAGAAAGACTAAGCAGAGATGCGACTGCTGCTGGCCTGCTACGTCCGCTCTGCGTCATACCTGGCTACACTGAAAGATACGACCGGGTTACTTTATGATTTTTCAAAAGATCCTCCTGGAATTTTAGCCTTCGATGCGGTTTTGGCTGATTTTTATCCTTTTAACTGAATATGACGACCTAATGCCTCTCCATGACGAGCTCGTGGAATTTTGAAGGCAACCCACGTAAATTGAAATTTAAGCGAGGAGCTAATTTTTCAAGAATGCTTTTTATCCAACGCGTTAACTCGTCATCCCCAGTTAAAAGGTGAGATCTCTTTCCTCTATATTGTTATTTTCTTGGAAGAGACCTAGACCTGTACCTTGGTCATTCTGATTCCAAAACAGAAATTTTAAACAGATGGTGTAAGAAGAGGATCGAAACAGGTTTGACTTCGTATCGATGATAATCAAAAATATCGATGATACCGGGACACGCGTCAGAAGACTGGTCACCGTCTAATCGACGAATCGGGATTTAATCGGATGATCTCATTGCGATTGATCAAGAACCAAGACGCTGGATATCATAAAAGCCAACACGTTGGTGAATTATCCTCCGGTTGGCTGGATCCAGCGTCCTTATTTCATAGCTAGCCAAGCATTCCGCCTCTAATTATCTTATTGCATTCGCGCGGCCAAAAATGAGGTGCGCGATTACTTTCGACGACTGTTTCGCACCGTGTTTCGTTGCGCGAAATGGATACAACCGGAGGTGATTCCATAATAGTTGAAGAAATACCAGGAAAATGTTGAATTTCTTTTTTCAGAACCAAAGTGGAGGGGATTGAAAAATTCGTACGATCTCTCAGTTCGATGACCAGGGAATGAAAGTTTCGCCACTTTCGTAATTTTCGATGCATTCCGATCGAAAATGAAGAGCAAGTGATCGGAGTGACGTAGGTTGAGAGCCACAGACCGAAAGACAGGCAGCAGAAGAGAAGGAACTTTAGTGTGGCATCGGGTGAGAAGAAAGATGGAGGAGGAAAGGGATGGAAAGAGAGAACGATCGGACTAAGATATAGCACGATGAGACTTGGCTTGGAAAAGGGACACAGCACGGCGAGATGAGGTTGCTGAGAGAGGGGCAGCCTCCTGTCGACCGACAGGGGAGCGGTACAGGCAAAAGGAGGAACGTACGATGGGAAGAGGGTAAAAGAAGGCGAAGGGAGAAACCTCCCGTTGCGCCCACACTGGACTTGAGTTTTTTGTGAAGGAGCACTGCGCGGGCGAGAGGGTGGCGAAGGAGACGAGGGCGACTGTGAGGAACGGGCAGAGCCGTCGGAACGAGGGGATAGGGGAGCTGGCAGGCAGGGGCTGCTCTAGGGAACGAGAAACATACAGGGTGTCCGTGCTAAAGTGATACAGTTTCGTTATTTCATAGTAATTAACGCGTTCATTATGGTACATAACTTGAAACTAATTGTAATAATTAACACTAATTTTCGTGGCTACCATGCAATGATAGCTAGATCCAAAAGAAGATTTGGGGATAAAATAGAACAAATATTTTCCCCCAAAAATTAAAATTAAATTTCAGAATTCTTATCTGTGGAAAAGGAATTCATTTTGAAATTATTAACAATAGTATCTCCAAAATAATATAAAAAGAAATTTTCTTTCCTCAAAAACCTTCCACCCATTTCACCCTACAATTTCTTTACAAATAATTATTCTCCTATCATCAATAAAATTATGAAATAACGCGAGTGTACCACTCTAGGACGGACACCCCGTAGATAGGGGATGGAAGGGGTCGATGTGGAAAGAGATAGATAAAAGAAAGAGTGAGAGGTGGAGTTAGGGTGAAGGCGGCGAAGGTGGATGGCGCGAGGGGGAGGAGGGTCGTTGCGCTCACGGGAGAAGGTTGTGGGTCGGGCGGAGAGAGAGATACATAGGGGTGCTAGCAAAGGGTAGGGGACTACCGCCCAAGGCTTCAGAAACCAAGGGTGTCTAATGCCGAGTGGACTTTGTTCGCTCGCGAGATGACACACTGTGTACACAAGCTTGCCGGTACATACACAGAAGAAGGTAATGCACGCTCGTGCTCAGGTGTACGTGTGCCCTAATGCAAGTATAACGTATATACGTGTATGTAACGTTGCGCGAAATGCACGCGCGTATCTTGCGTCGATAGTAGCACAAATGGATCGAGTACATGGTGGCAGGAGCCCAGCGGTTGTATTAGGTATGAGAGGGAACCAAACGTCAGGCAGGCGTTGCATTATGGTCGCATCGGAAAACGGGACACATACACGTATGTATAGATCGCCGGCTCAGGGGATGGCTGCCCTGGCTCGGTATTATAGATCTAATTCGACCGCTTTCAGACACGGATTCGAACGTGGTTTTTTGTTCGCCACGGGGAAACCGGAGCGGTTCGACGCTTCTGAAAGTGTGCGGGGGTGTGCGACTGGTCGAGTGGTCTTTGTTCCCTCGCGGGATGACACGCTGCGAGGTCCGCGAACGTGTCGGTCTCGTCGCGATGACGGATATATACGTTCCTCCGGGAACAAGAAAACGAACTCGTGGTTCTTTACGGCGGCAAGACAGCTTCTTGGATCCGTCGTTTGATTTCGTTGGAGTTCAACGCAGCGTCACTCGTGTAGGGGTGGTTTTTGTCGGAATCGATTAAGAACTTTTTATTTGTCGTTTGAATCGCGATGGATGAACGTTTTTAGGTAAAATTCGAGTTCATGACGGTACCGAAAATATAATATGTTCCCGGGAAAGCCGTGCGCATCTGCGTAATCATTGATTTTTGGATTGAAAACTGCATTCGCAAACGAAAATCAACGACACGGCATGACTGACACGTGAACCTTTCTTCCCGTTGATTTCATTTCACGTCTTAATTGTTTGAAATGTAGTTGTTCGATTTATTTGGGACGAATTTGCACGCGCGAATTACACGAGCGTGTAAAGTTTAACGGAAAGCGTTTCAGACATCGAGTGAGATTTTATCGAGAAGGTAATTGTTTCAGGGGGTCAATAAATTGTCGAGGAATCGAGGGAAAAGGGGAGAAAAGGTGGTAGGTGAGCGATCGAACGCGGAATTTCTCGTACACATCGTGACTGGGAGAGAGTGTCGCCGATAGAGACGAAGGGAGTCGAATCGAAAGCGGAAGATCGCACTTTCACCGGAAAGTTTCAACCTTTTTTACACTCGCCGTGTCCCGAAGTTTTCCAACCCCGCGGCAAACTGTTGCTTAGATCGTTATCGCGTACGGTCGGCCGATAAGGGTGGGCGGAACACCCACCCCTATCGACGCCGTGGAATTAGAAACGATCTCGATGGTAAAAGGGATGCGGGGCTTTAATTTCGTTCCGTTTGCTTGCAATTTTTCAATTTATTCACTGATGCTTATTTAAAAGTCGAAAATTGAATTTAAATAATCGCGTGTCTCAGCGGTCTGTCAGCCGAGGGTTAAAATGGTATACCACAGACACTATTTAATTTAATTATTATTTATTTTCAGCGCCCTCAAGCCATCGTGACGCGAAATAGAATCGTTTCAAATAAATCATGAAGCCCCTGATAAAATAAATAATTAGTCAAGTAGAAATGGCGGAATGGAAGTCGATCATCTAACCGAGAAAATAGGTATACACTGGCCCAGAAAGAGGAATCGCACGGCGGGAAATTATCGAGCAGCTACTGTACACGACATCGATCAAACCGCTCGGTGTTCCTTTGAAGCTCAAGAAGCGTGTATTTCCTTCAGTTTCCAGTTAAGCCAGTCTCCATGCGAGCGAGCTGGAACAAAGTGGCCGTTGTAAAACCGTGCGCCCCGCGATCCCTCCGCCGGTGTTCCCTTAGTCCAAGGTGGACACCGTCGGTGGTGTCCTCCCTTATCAGACCCGCAGGTGGTCGATGCGAGCGTCGTTACGTCGGCCAGCTAATAACTCGAAAGACGTACCATTAAAGAGCCATCGGAACACACGCACCGGAGGCTTGCCTTTCGGATGACGAGTCATCATGGAACGGTCGCTCGAGTAAGTCGCCACGCACACAAGCAGAATCGCCCAATGATATCGCACAGTGATGTGCAACGAAGAGAGGCATAGATAGATAGAAGAAAGGAGAGAGAGACGGTCGTAGAGATAGACGGCAAGCAACAGAGAGCAGGGATCTCGTGCACGTCCACGATTTCCACACGGGCGCAGACGTGTCCATAGAGAGATAGGGCGAGCAGTGGTGTGCACGTAACCCTCCTAAGCACAAGCCTAACACACCCGTGGAAGCCCCTTCGGCCGATGAGTGCCGGCGCCCCTTGGCCCCTCTCGACAACCGGTGTCCCCCTTCGCCCTAACCATCTCCCACAGCGAAAGGTACTACTCCTCCTCCCTTCCCTACGAAAGCCCTGCTGTGGATGCTCGTGTGCTGCGGCCCCTTCCGCCCCTCTCCCTTTCGAGTTACCCGTCCACCGGCCCCTTCGGTGCTCCGATGGTGACAGACCCTACCTTACCGCCTCCGCTGCCACCGCCGCCGCCGGGTGGCGGGGGCGGGGAGGGTCGGAGTCGAGTCGAACCGGCGAGGGCGCTGGAACGGCAGAAAGGAAGACCGAGGCGGACAGTTGGCCGAAAGGAGAGAGAGAAACGAGTGAACGGGAGAGGAAGCGAGACGGAGTAACCAAGAGTGCGAGGGAGAGACGAAAGGAACCAGGGATGAAGGAGAGAGGGTTGACGCGTTCGAGGAGGACCGTTCGGGGAGCGAGAGCGGTACGGGTCATAGCAGGGCGCGGCATCAAGGATGGAGAGAGATGGAACGAGGGGACGGGTAACGTGGGACGGGGCAGAGCGGGGAGGGGGAGGGAAGGTAGCGAAGCACGGGATAGAAAGAGACGGGAAGGGTGAGCGGGGTATGGGTGAAACGTGGAGTGAGGTCGGCGTATAGTTGGGGTGAGGAGATGTGGGGGAGTCGCGAGGAACGGGGGAGCGGCGCGGCCGGAGGTGAGGAGAGTAGTGGAAAGGGTGAGGTGAACGAGAGGGGTGGGGGGTCGCCGCCGCGTCGCCAGTCGTCAGTTTGCCGTGAGCGCCTGTGATGCGAGGACGTTCTATGATTTTGTCTAAGAGCGTTACGCTCTCTCAGCTGTCGCACTAGTAAACCGGGCTTTTTCTTATCGCAACCCGTTCGCGGTTCCCCCCTCGTCGTCGAGATCGAAACGTCAACATCGACGGCGTAGAATAACGATCGTGCGACTAGCGTGGACAGATTTCTCGACGGTTGAAAATTCGCGGCGTGCGCGGACACGCGACCTGTGCACGAGGAGGAACATCACCGTACGAAACGGAGGCGCGATTCGAACCGTGATCACGAACTTGCCCTTTTGGTGTTCACGGCCGTTCCATCAGGCCCACAGTGTGTCAGACGATTTCCCAATTTCGAACTCTTTTACGAACGGTGTGCTGTGTGTTAACCTGTTCCCCTTTGTGATGCTCCAACGTTCGGATCCACCAGCTGATCACGATTCCGCCGGTGTTACATTGGCTCGATGGACTTTATAGAGACGGAGTTGCTCGTCCGTGGAGCATCAGGTACGTGAGCGGAAGACAGAATCGCGCCGGGGGCAGGGTACAGTTTTCGTGCGGGCTCGCCGCCCTTCTTTCGCTCCCGTTCCCCGTCCACATCGGCACCTGCGGCAACCGCGCGGGAATTTTATCGCGTACCGTTTGCGGCGCCGCTACGCGCTGTTGTTGTGCGCGAGCTTGAAGTTAGCCGCGGATCGTGCGCGGAACAAGGACAGACCCGGTCGCGCGTACCCTCAGCCCGTTGAATCGGTGATCGTCGACGAGAAACGGAGAACGCTTGAGAAAGTTTCACGGGGAAACGTGCCATCCGGAGGAGATTATTCGAAACGGTCCTATCGCGTCTCGTTATCGCGACACGGTCGAACGAGCGACGAGGAGAGGGCGGAAAATCGAGGGAAGAGAGAAAGAGGAGAGAAGAAAAAGAGAGCATCGAGGCTGCTTTTGTTTTCCGAACGAGAACGGTGCTTTCGGGGGTGTAAGAGGAGAGTCAGGGAAGAAGTTGATAACCACGAGACTGACGGAGAAGACCGGATCATAGACGGGGCGGAAAGGAGAGGGAAACATCGTTGTCGCTCCACGAGGAGAAGAAAGACACGAGGCGCATCGGGAGTGAATATGTCCGCCAAGCGAAAGGCCACTGCCATCATGCAGCACCACAAGGTGAGTCGAACGATTGCCACATTATCGCCACGTGATCGGACTTGTTCCGCAATACGAGGATCCGTAAGTCAGACGCCGATCCGTCCATCGATCGAATAAAGCCTGATCCACGCTATCGATCCTCCCACAATTCCAGCAATTATTATTTTCACATTCTACGTGTGTTTATACTATGAATGACGCTCGAATCGGCTACGATAGCGAAACACTGATTTGAATGAATCGATAGCGCGGATCGTGTCTCTGAAAGAAGAAAAAGAACACGCGGCGAGAATCAAAGTCTAAGTCGCAGGGTAACGAGCTCGAGGTTCAAGGTTGTCATTTTCTTGCCACGCGTAATTATATTATGTCCGTTTATCGAGACGGAAGAATGAAAATCGAAGGACGAGTAATTTTTGTAACATGGCCGGGGATGTGTATACGGGAGAGTTTGGAAAACCGAGTTTTCCACTCTCGACCAACTCATTATTCTGTTGCACTCTAATTTTTCCTCCCCTCTCCGCGTTTTTTTATTTTCTTTTTTTTTTTTTTTCGAAGTGGAGTAGCGAGCGTGGCAGTAGGAGCGCGGGCAGCGGGAGGAAGATGAACCGTGCGCGCGAAACTTTTAATTGAAAGAGTTACACGAATTTCGCGGAGGGGACGCGTACCGGAAAAGTTGCGAGGGTAACACTTAACGCGTATTGACTCATTAACCGCCGGCTACATCGTTATTTTCGACTTTTATTTTGCGCACTTCCATCATCGACTTGCTCCATTTTGTCAGAGGATATTGCCAGTTCTGTTTATCGACGAGAATTTTTATTAATGAAATTAATCACTACTAATAATTAATTAATCTTCGCATGAAAATTTCAGGGTTATTTTGATAAAATTCTTATTTCGTTTGCCTTTTCAATATCAAATTGTCAAAAATGATATTCAAAATTGCCTCACCTTCGAATGAATTCCAATTTTATTTTGCACGAGGAAAACTCGCGGAATTCTTAGATTTTCGCGTCACGCTCGAATCGAGGAAATCGATGACATTCGATGACTAGTTTGTCACATGCGACTTATCGCGCAAACTTCTTTTTCTCGAATAGATTAGGCGTGCATATCTCGCGAGAAAGATAATCCCTGGATCGCGTTTCCAGGGAGCACGAACAACCACGTGCATCGATTCAAAAATTCGCATCGATTATTGATTCGTTTCCTTTCTTTTTCTTATTAGAATATTATTAGAAAAATGGAAAAGAAGGCATCTTATTTTATTAAATAATTCGACAATTAATAATAATTCAGATATAACGATTCGAAATTAAAATAGAGCAAAGATATAGAAATACAATTTCCAATATATCTGGTTATTTACATTTAATGTTGTTCCTGTAATTCCATTAATGCCCGGTGTGTTTTAAGCTAGTTAAAATGGTGCCAATAGTATCCGAGAGTTATTTTATTATTATATTTGCATATTTTCGATACGTTCGCGGACATCTATTCTAATTAATTGTGTTGAAGGTAATTGACGCGGAAATGTAATTTTAGGGGTGGCGTGCGAATAGGGTGGACGTTCGAAACATCGTTAAAATCTGCGATTAATTGCATATGCCCTGCTGGTGGGTTCGAGGAAATGTTTTGGAAAAAATTGAAAGAACGCGACATCGTATGAAAACTGTTTTTTTTTATTTAAAAATACGTTCTTTTTCCATTATACATAGATTCGTAATCCAAGGTTCATTTATATTGACTAGGATTTTTGTTAAAGAATTACTTTTAGACAAGTAAATTATTTCTCTTATTTAGTAAACTAGTAATCTACAAAACAATATTACAAAAACTTATTTTTATTTTCACTCGGGGCTCTCTCCATGGTCCGCCATTCGAGAGTTAAGTACTAAATACGTTAATTACACACTATGATGCTCTAATTCTATTCAAATAATGGAACCCTCGAATCGTCCATAAACTAGAAGCATGATTTAAAAAAAAAAGAAAACATTTTCATTCGGTTAATCGAACGAGCATCGGAATAAAATCGGTCGGAACCGGTATCGCAATCCAGGTTGCACGGATATTCAAGCTTCGCGAACTCCATTAGCCCATCGATCGTCCAGCTGCATAAATTAATCCCAGCGATGCTGTCCGCGTTTAGTTCCAAAAACCATACACCATCCCGTTAGCGCGTGACGGTGTAACAATGATCGATCTGAAAAGTGTGCTCGTCGCGCGAAACCCTTTGAATCTTTCACGGTGCGACGCCCTTTTGTCCACGTTGCCAGCGGAATTTGAAACAATTCCGTCGGTCGTGCAGTTTTCCAGGATAAATTCCGAACGAATTGCATTCGCGATTCGTCGAGCGGAACGAATGTTTTGCTTCGACGTTACAATTAGGATTAACAACATCGCTATTTTATTTCGAACACCGACACTCGTTTCCCTGATTATTATTTTATTATATCGATTAGGGTTTATATAACAATCCTGCGTTTGCATGGTTTCGTTCATTGAAAGGGTAATTTTTTGGTTCGACGCGTATTAACCCTTTCGGTCTTGAATTCTTCAGACACTCAGAATAACTGTCATAAAAACGATAAAGAGGATTTGTAAATTGTACATGTTTCGGTTGAATTTCGCCATCGATGTTGAAATATTTATTTTTCTTACGATCGCGTCTCAAATTCAAGCGCTGTTTTGCTTAAAAATATTTTCAAAGTTGCAAAACCCGCATCGGAAATCTATCATCTTAAAAATTTCTGACGAAACCCGCTCGATCCAGCAAAGTTAATAACAATTATCAAACTATTGTTTCAACCTGCCGCTGTTTACCATCGTTCTCCATTATTTGCTCAGACATTTAGAAGAGAAAAAGAAGCAGATCTTCTCCGATGTTACCGTACCACTGCGTACTTTCATCATTGTCTAAAAAACATTGCAAACATCTGTCGATTCCGAGATTAGAAAAAAAAGTATCGACGAGTCATCCTATTTAAAGAGTTCTTCGTATGTTATGTGCTATACTGGAAAAGAAGCCTGCAAAAACATGGTGCACTCAAACCGAATCCTTCTACCTGTCCAGTGACAGAATTATTTATTAAATATAAAAAACTTACCAATTTTTTATCTTTTTGGAGTAGAATTTAAATTGTCTTGAATTTAGTAATTTGTAAAAGAATTAGGGATAAGTAGGAAATTGTTGGTACCTATTCCAAAACAATTTAACACGTTCTGACCTAGTTAGGTAAATCTACCCCTACTAGATGGGCGGTAAAATTTAAAGAACTCGTAAAATTGCTCGAGCGTGAAAGAACACGAAATCTGATCCCCAAAGGGAGATAAGGACTTGAAACACTAAGCCAGGGCTTCAAAACAAATGTTTCCTCTATACGATACATTGAAATAGAATTTTAAAACAGAGCACTGTATGCGGTCCTGAGAGCCATTTTTGTCAAAATTGCTCCGTATCCTAATATTTTAATTCGCGATCTTTCATTATCTAATTTGAACTGCACCTGTTACCTCGGGTCTGAACGTGTTAATTTCATAATTCGTAATTAATCCTTGAACAGGGTGCCTGAATCAATAGTAACATAAATTTATAAAAAATATAAAGAATATTAATCTAAAGTTAAGTGTATAATTGTCAATGAAATAGAAAATTGAATGAAAATTGGGGCTCTCTCCATGGTCCGTCATTCGGGGTTGAAACACTCCACGACGTAAGACGCGGTGTTTCTTGAAAAGTAATTGAAAAATTGTGACATATCGCGTAAGAAAAAGAGAAAATGAAGGAAGAATTAGCAAGAAATAATTTGGTTTGAAAAAAGGACGACGAAAGTGGCCGATTCGATAAACGGAACGAAAAGGTGCGAGGGAGGGCGCGATTCCGCGACGAAGAGAGCAACAGTAAATACCGGTGGCTGGTTTGCTCGGTGGCGCGCTAGTTAGATCGATCCGATCAGAATCGAACCGCGAAAGTCAAGTTGGAGTTGAGGTAGGTTCGGGACGGCAACGTCCTTCTTCCACCATCGGTATCCTCCTCTGTTCTCCTCTTCGTTACTCCGCTCCCTCTCTCATCGACTTCCCCTCCTTTGAATTAAACAAGGCTGTCTCGCTCCGGCGCCTATCATTTCTTCTCTTTCCCGCTTATCATTCGTTGAATCGTTTCTCCTTCTCTCGGTGTAGCCTCGCTCTTGCTCCTTCGCGGTCCAACAGGTTATATTTTTCCAGCTCTCTCCCTCTGACCGTCTTTCTTCCGGTCCCTTCCTTTTTCCCTTCTCGCTCCCTTCGAAAACCCTGTTTTTCAGTCGCGCGTACGCGCGTACACCCCGTCCTGCCAATCAATCTTTCCCCCCCCTTCTCTCCAACCCTTTCGTTTCCACGACGGACCGTGAACCTTTCTTTCCCGCTGGATTCACAAGTTTTTTACGCCTGCGCCGACCGGATGTTCGCCGGCCACGTTTCGAATGCAACCACCCCATCCTCCCCCCGCAGCGATAGGAACCCCTTTTTCAGCCGCGTCGATCGCGCGGAGAACGAGGTAATTAGGAACGAACGCGCGCCAGTGATCGTTGCGATTCAACGTCCCAGCTTCGAGAGGATTCGCGATTCAGACCCGGCTGTGTCTTTCGAGTGTGCTCCTCTGTGCTAACGTTTTTGTTTGATCACTGGATTTGCGGTTCCACCTTGATAGCGGATTTTCGGTGATGTTGTTTTTCGCATCTCGCCGCGGTGCATTTCAAAACGATCCCGGTTACCGCTTTCATTCGGATGAACTCTGATAAACGTGAAAACAAAGTCGACCTGTTTGATTTTCTATTAACATCGATATCGTACAAAGTTTATATTCTATCAAATTTGAAATGGTCACACCAATGGCACCCGACCGCGTTAAAAACTCGCGCAACTTTAGGCGATGAAACGAATGTCGATAAAATGAAATAAAAGTCGGAGCGAACACGTGTACGGGACGTGTTTGATGTCTTTGGATCGTGAGAAACACAACGTACGTTAGATGTGATCCCGAACGCAAGAGGTTAAAAGCTAAACTGACTGACTTCGTGAAATAAAAGGCAAAGGAAAGTGATGAGTCTGCTTACCAAAGATTGCGTTACGAATAAACATTGCATAGAACGAATTATTTCAGAGATTTAGTTCGAATTTTAATTTACTAATTTAAAGTAATTTAAATTTTATTAATTAATTACTTGATTAAAAATTTCACGCATCAAAGAAATTCCTTTTTAAATAAATCCTGTCGAGGAATCTGCTAAAGATTCAACTTTAATATCTTAAAACCAGCGTATCAAAGCGCGACGTCACCTTTTTGTCAAAGAACTTTTTTCTTGTTTATTAAAGAAAGGTCGTTAGGCCTGATTTACACTGTGTACTCAATTGACGTCAGTCTTAGCACGTACTGACAAAATATACCAAGTACTTTTAATGGTATCGATGGTCCCATGCAGTGACGCATGGTTCGTAGTTTATCGCGAGAATGTTGTACAACGTTTGGTTTAACCGATTACTCGTCACTGAAATATTTTTTAGTTGGTTCAAAACAATGTGTCGGTCTCTTGAAATTTCATTTGCCACGAAAACAAAAAGAGAAAGAACAAGGAAGAATGGATTTAACGACGTGTCAACGTTTATTGTAGAAAACCGACCGGCAACGGCCTATCAAAATTCCTTATCAGTGTCGTCTGCGTTCCGTTCACGATAATACGGGAATCGTACGTCTCTGACGGGTAGTCCCGGTGAAAAATATTTTTCCCGGATCGAGCGGATTCGCTCGGGACGCGTGAATCAGCCTCGCGATTCGCGAAACGCGACCGATGAAAGATGAACGCGTTATTCGATAACGACGTGTTCGGTGCGAATGCATAATGCGATTACTGTTTTCCCTTCTGTTTCATCCGAGCTAAAGTTTAAGCCGGATTAGCCGACTTTTAAAAGGAAACAGCAAGGAACGTTTTACGTGTAACCAGAATGATTTTCATGAATTATTTCTGTCACTTTATTGTGTTACATTTTTCTCCTTCGTTTAGATTTCCGGTTACGTTTTATTTGCACCATTAACCCATTCATTCACAGCTGTTAAAAATATATTCTTCTGGAAATAGAAACATTCTGTGGTAATAAAGTTCTTCAGAAAATATTCTTTTTATTTCCTTATGAAAAATAAAAAGATAAAAGCTTTGGGCATTAATAATCTCGTTATTAACACTAGAATGGTGCATACTTGTTTTTAAATTGAAAAGAAAATGAATTTTTTATCTTAACAGAAGTCAACATACATTTTATAAAAACACCTTAATAAATTTTATAATTTATGATAAGAAACCTAAGATTTATCATTTTGACTCATTTTGTAGATTTAGTGTTAATTCAATTTTCATATATTAAAGAAAAGAAGAATTCAATTTTTGGGGTGGTTCGAATCATTCGTCATAGGGGTTGAATCCTTGAAATCCTGCGGACAGGAGTGTTTAAAGGTAGCTTTACACTGTTCTCGAAGCTACATAAGGGCACGTGGAATCCTGAAGCGCTAATGAGGCATGCGATTCTCTCGTTAAAGGATTAAATTACTGGACGTTGAAAGTCGTAGTAAAAGGCCGAGGGTTTGGCGTAAGGGGTTTCGTTCTTTAACGACGAGCTCGAAGGAATTAATGGGGCTTGTAAATGACGTGAAATCGATTTACTCGCAAAACGGTATTTTTTTCTGTGACTTTACTTTCTCCTTCTTTTATTCCCTATTGTTATTAATTTCGAGATTAACAATAAAATAATTACAGTTGGTGAAAATGGTATTGACAGATTCAGTTTTAACACAGAAAAATCAATTATTAATTTCGAAAAAAAATATAGCTTCACAAAATGAAAAATATTTTTATATTTAAGAGAATTATTAACAATTGATTTTTTAATGTATAAAGTCATTGATATTCAGCTTTGGAATCGCAAGAAATCTGAAAGGAAAGCTATTCGTTTTCATGAAATTACATCGACAGGTTTTAGTTTACATCCAGTCGAATAAATTTCTTTACTGAAACTGCGTTTGAAATCACCCCACCGGTGAGCATCGCCACTTCAGTTATTCACGGAGGAAACAGTACTCCCACCATTAGCTTCGAAGTCTCCAGTTTATCATTCACACGATCGTTCTCGTTCGTTCAGGCAATTAAATCACCTACACACGTGCCAGCACAGCACGCAACTGGTGATGCTCGTTTGATCCTCTATTTTGTTAATTTTCAAGTAACTTCAACGATACAAATGTTTTATAAATATTATTAATAGGCTGTGGAAGTATATACATTTATAACATATCGCATCGTAGAAAACATATTAATTGCATTAATTAATTACCAATTTGGTAAAATGATAAATAGCACCTGGAGAAAGAAAATAATTTATAGAAACCTAACTTTTTATAAAAATTTGCAATATTACCGCTGAAAATAAATAATAATTACCAACGAGGTTTCCAAATATTTGTTTCTTTTTTAAATTCGAAGACTCCTGAATAATTTGAATGATCAAAAATGAGAAAAAAAGAAGGGGGTAGCGAGGAGGTTCTTCGTCACAGGATAAGCCTGACGTTGTAAAAGGAAAGAGTTTTAGCAAGGGGTGCCTCCACCCCTCCTCGTATTCCTAGGAAAGTAAGGGCCAGTATGGATTTCCCATAAGATCAGGTATGCCGGTGCCTGGAACCGACAATAAGGGTGTGCCAGTGTGCTCGCTATATTCAGTGAAAGGGAATAAAAGGGGGGTAAAAGAGAAGAAGAGAGGCATCCCTTCTCTTGGCCTGGTTCGAACCACCCCGGAGCTCTACTCTCACCCCGTTTTCAAGCTATCTTGCCTACCATGTCGTGTGGAACATTTCAAATATATATGTATATATCTACTTGAATATTTGCGATCTTCTCTAATATTCCATGGAATAGTGCTTTAGGATAATTGGTTAACCTCCATTGATGGGAAATGAAGATAGAGTTCGTTCGTTCGTTTCTTTTCAAAAGTGGAATTTTGTTCCTGTGGTAGTTTCATTAAGCGAATTGATGATAATTGTTCACCGTGCGTAATTAATTATTCGCGATCTGCACGAACGAATAGTCGAAAGAATTTTCTATTTTTTCACTAATTCCAAGTATCTCTATGGTCCCTTTCAAAAACTTAGTATGCCAAGTCCTTCGACGAACTTCCTGCTCGCGAGTAACCGCATAGCCCAAATTTTCTTAACAAGTTTCGCTCCCAGTCTCCCACGGGATTTCACCGAAATCAGGTTCCCGGAGTTGGTCCGGAAACTTTGGACACCTGCGAAGCATCGAATCCCAAACACCTCGACATCCTGCACCTTTCCACCGTCTGTAAATTCCAGCTTCCGTTTCCATAATGCAAAAACACGTTGAGCAGCCAACACACCTCGCGAACGATACTCCTGAACATTACAATAAAGATGGGTAACGACGAGAGATAAATAAGTCGATGGTCTTCGCTGGCTAGTTATTTATTTAAAAAAAATAATATTTATAAAATTTTATAAGGAATATTCTTCTCTTCTGCATTTGCATTTTAATGTATTTGCATTATTTCTCTTTTGCCAAAACACAAATTTGATTTAAAATTTTTGATCTATTTTTTCAAATAAACCACCCTAGTTGTATCACGATCATTGAAACATCCTGTATAAAGGGAAGCAGGAATCTATTCGGGGTGGCACCCTTTCGCAGAATCTACCCCAAAGCGAGGCACCCAATGTTTCGAAAGTACTCTCTCTCTGTAATGCAGCAAACGGGGGTGGAACCACGCCCTCTCATCTCCGAGTGAATCGCGAGGCACGTTGTTCACGTTCCAAAATCATCTTTAGCTGCTTCCTTGGCAGTCGCTTTGCGGTTACCTTTATACTTTATAGTCTGTCGGAGCCGCGGGAGAAAGATTCTGGCTTTACGTTCCGTGAACTTCAAGTATTAATAGGTGGTTCGATGTTGGGGGTCGCGGTTGGAATGTTACTTGAAAGAAATATTCAGAAATTCTTTTTAAGCAACCAACATTCTATAAAATAATATAATAATCCATAAAACTAGTACTCAATTGGTTCTTTTGCACCAATTTTATTACCATTCTGAGAAAGTTACAGAAGTATAATACTTAATCTAAAACGTATTCTTCATTATTAAATACAACTTTCTCCCATTTATTCGGCAGCTTGTCAATTCTAAAAGCAAAAAAATTAGAATAATTCCTTTTCTTGGGGATTAAAAACAAGTTCACTTCGTGTACGTATAATTAAAACGCATTTATTTTACTATTATCATTTGTAAATAATTTTTTCCCATTTCGGTCGAAATATTCATTTCCAAAGAGACCGGACTTTATCCTCTACCCGGTTACGCCAATGGTCCCAGTTGCCAGGATTCACCTTGGAATCCTTGGCGACCGGTGATATCAGCACTTCGGCTCACGGCTTGAATCGGAGGAAATGGAATTTCCTACGGAGTCGTCGTGGTCGTGGTCGGCGTCGTTGTCGTCGGTCTGGCCGGCTTGATGACGGCCTTATCGGCGCCGTTCGTCAACTGTCCAACACTGACGCAGCTCTCGCTGGCAGCGGGCAGAGTGTCGTGTAGTTGGTAGGCGTGTGTGATAGCGAGGTGATGTTTTGTTGCTAGCTGTCGGCTGATTCAGGGAGCCATCCGTGTCAAGGTACACCGCATCGACGTCCACATGCAACGTCCTGTGTTCTTTTTGCACCAGTCACGTGCACACCTACCGACGAACACGATTCTACATTCGGATCCGACGCCTGTGCACACCGTTGCTCGTGTACGCGGTGTTAAGAAAGTAATTATTACGGGGAGAAAAAAGAAAGAAACGGGGATGTTTCTTGCCGAGGGGGATGCTTCGAAGATTGGAATTTACTTTGTAAATTCGGAGGAATTTGAATAATTTATTTAGCTTGAATTTATATTCCTAGGGTGTTGAAATTTCAATTCAGAGGCGTTAAGTATTTAATCGATGGTTCTGTTGCGGAGGACACGCGATTCGATGATAAATCACGCGAAATGCTAGCACCGGAAGGAAATTACAAAGCGATCGAGACCGGGCGCATAGGACGATTGTTGTTGTTTTTTTGTGAAAACGTATCGACACTTGGAATGCAGCCGATCGATATAATCGCACGGTCGGCGACATTGTGAAATAAGGCTCGACTGGACGCGTAATTTTAGCCGCCTGCTCGACCAGATAATTAAGGCGATCGCCGGGCAAATAAATTATTGTCGTTTCGGCATCGTATAACCGTGACGATCGGTTTTTCCATCGATTTCCGCCACGAGTTCCGTGCGGTTGTCGCGAACGAAATGACGCGTGTTTCGACGAAAACTAGGCTACGGGAACATAGGTATGCGAGGAGTTGGGAAATTGCTCTCTCATTATGCGCTGTAAATCGAAACGCTTAAGATTCGAGGTAAATGACGGTGAAAATTACTTTTTACGCGGATGTTTGGAGCGTCTGAAAATTGCGTGGAAAAGAAATGCGTTTTAATGAAATTTTGATTTCTTCGCTCTAGTTTTTCTAGTCTTTTACCGGCCGCGTTGAATTCTTTGATTACATTATATTCATCGTACGAAAGTCTGCATTCTTTAAGATTAGAAATTGTTTTTCATTCCTTTTCTCTGTCTCCGTTCGAAAACAATGATTGTCGTCGAGAAGAGGAGGAAAAAGAATCCCCGTATCGTCCACTATTGTAAATTCATTTCGACATCACGAGCGAACAATTCCCGTTTCACTGCAATTACGCGGAACCGAAGAGGCATCCCCGGTAATATCTCTCACCTGGCTTCGTTCCTTTTACCTCCCTTGTTCATCTTCATCCCCCTTTCCGCCGTCTCGGGTCGAGTCGGTTGTCAGTCAAGCAGAGCGGCGCGAATCGGGTGAGCCATGAAAGTTTTACTCGCGATTACTCACGGAGTCAATTAGCGGCGAGTAGATTCGATTAGCGTCGAGTAATCCCGGACCTACGGTAAGCGAAGGGCTCTCGTCTGTCGTGGAACAATAAGGGATGGCCGCGGCGGCGAGGGTGAGGCGTCGAAGATAAGCCTTCGTCTTTCCTGGTTTCGATGCTAATCGAATTTTTTCACCTAAAAATACCCTGCACTCCGGTGGTCGCATAGCCCAAAATCTCGCGATCTCGTCGGAATCGAGGCCGGATGCGACGCTCCGGTGGTAATTGCAACGAGTCTGAGGATTTTCATTATTCATGCGCCACAGGTACGTGGGTACCACGTCGAGGTTACTCCCACCTTCTCGAGACACGAGAGGATTCAGGAAATTAACGATGAAATAGTCTGACGGACGAAGGAGGCTCGTCACGCGCGGAAAAATTGATTTTTTGTGTACGGAAACGCGTTAACCCTTTCACCGTAAATAATTATAGTATTTTCTGGTTTAATAGAAGGTAAATTATATCTTATCCGTCAACAGTGATACCTTGATTAGCAGTGTCATTTGAAATTTTGAAATATTAAAAATTGAGAAAAATTGATTTTTAATGTACAGAAACGCGTTAACTCTTTCACCGTAAATAATTATGATATTTCTGGTTTAATAGAAGATTATCTCTTATCTGTCAACGGTGATACCTTGGCTAGCAGTGAGTCATTTTAAATTTTAAAATATTAGAAACTGTGCCATTATATTAATTCAATAAACAATATTCAACGAAATAATAATATTGAAAAATACTTATTGGGTGAATTCTTGACAGTGGTTTGTAACGCCACCCCTTAGTCAGAAGCATATATGTGCATATATGTGTACACATACCTGTCTGATTTCCAACAAGGGAGGACATAAAGGGGGTCGACGATGGCGGGCTACATTGGGGGTTGCGGTGTCAATAATACATCGTGCTCTTCGTATGTAGGTGACTGCTGCTAGCGAGCATTCGAGTCGCTCTCGAGCACGAACAATAATTTTCAAAATAAACTTGAATACTTCAACCCTTCGTTAAGCTTTATTTGCCACAAGTCAGCTTTTACCCTCAATGGTCATTAAAATTATTTCCAAATCTATAATACCAGAATTATAATTTCATAAATGCAATAATAGATTCTCCGGGTAATAAAATTAAAGATTAACAGTCATTTGCATAATTCCTGAAAATATTACAAACGTGTTCGACCGGGTGTTGGTGTTCTGAAGCATTTTGCGAATCAGGAAACGCGTATGTAAACGACCCCAACGCCGTGTCAAATATTTCACGAAAATGTTGCACTACAGTAACACGAGAATAATTCAAAACCTGAACCATTCCCCGGTTCTCCGTGGAAACAACATTCCTGAACAGTCTTAACAGGATATTTACGAACAAGTAAGGGTACAATAATCATCGGGAGATCCTATGTTTCCCAGAATTTTTCCGAAATTTTCCTAAAGGAACCGCTGAAAGCTTCGAGAGGACGATCCATTGATTATTTTATACGGAATGGTAGTTTACTCGTTTTCTCGTAGCCATCGTTCCGTCTCCCTGGTGACTGTTCTCCGGTCGAGTTTACGGCTCCCCTGTCTGTACGGCCCTGGCGTGGTCGCTTCCCACACATGGGATCGCACAGGGGAACACAGACACGGGAACCTGGACGTACGCTCGTCCAGCCGCGCCTGCGGTACATATATTAGCACGTTCCACGCACGCACACACACGTACAATTGTACACAGAAATACACATTGCACACACGGTACACACTCGTACGTGATATATGCCTGGCTGTACGAGGCGGTTGAGTGGAGTTGTGGTGGACGGGTGGGTGGCCATGTGGGCGGGCGGACGATAGTTTATTCAGCGGATTATTGACGGGTGGTGTGTTCGGGTCCTACATGCCGTGCGGCGCACTCAAAATAGCCCCCGGTTAACCCCTGACGCTGGCATTTGAAATATCGACCTTTTCGAATTTAGTCGGAATATGCGGTTGCCAGGATCTCTGCACCGAACGGGGCACCGGTTGATCGTCGAACAACCGTGATCCTGGTACCTGAGACTTTTGCTAGGACATTGACAGGGTTCCATTCTATTCGAGAAAGAGAAACGGTATATCGTATCTATTTTTTACCGTTTTATTCAAGGGGTTGCAATAGCTTCGCTTTTTGACAATTTGAATAAATCAAATAACTAAAATTATTTACTTTGGTAAAAAAAAATGAAAGTATCTATGGAAAATAGGTATTCATTAAAAGGGATTTTCTTCGACGAGATGTAAAGCCAGAATTAATGTCTCCATAAAATTTATTTGATTTCGCCACGTGCTTAGTATGCTGATCGTAATAAAACGCGATCGATCGTCAATAGGTATTGCTGAAAGTACTAATTAAAATTTATAGAATCGAGTGTCATGCAAAAGTGGTGCACATGCAAGCATCAATTTTTAATGAAATTTTCGCCGATTTCTATTGCGTTCTTGTGAAATGAATTTTCCAACAACACGAGTAGGTAACCGTGTGCATTGGTTATTAAACTAAAAGCGGTGCGGTGATATACACCGTGTACACCGACGGGGTCAGATATTTTTTTAATTTTTCAAAAATTGTTTATACCGTCCACGCTACATTTCGCCGTAATATTACTCGCAATATTACGCTGCGTCACTTCATTTCGATGGACTTGATCATTTTTCCCTCGACAAAATCCTTTTTTCGTAAATATTCGAGTGTTTTGCATTCCGATACAAAAATGAAATATAATAATTCATAATTATCGAATACCAAAAATTCATTATATTCTAATATCATTTAAAAAATTTCCAAATTTAATTTTTCATTGAATTCGAAGAATCCTCGTTTCACAAGAAGCTCCGCAGGAAGTTAATTAATTTTTTGGCACAGAAATCATCGCCGAAACGTTCACCGAACGCAGCCGGGTAAAGGGTGCGAACTAGTCGAGGAAAATCGTAGAAACAGAAAATTTTTGCGGCCAGAGCTCGCGTAATATTTAATTTTCCTCTCAGCCCGACATATTCGCGCGAACCGCAGCGTTCAGTTACAGATACCCACTGGCCTCTTCCCCTCTTCCCTCGCACCGTTTTTCCTCTCTTTTTTCCTTTTTATTTTTCTTTCGCGCGCACACACGCGCTCGTTTGTTGCTGTGTACTCGCGTGATATCTCGCATTATCAAGGTGAGCTGACCGCGCCGGCACAAGAAGAAGAAAAAAGAGTGTGCTCGCTTTTTTCATCCGGTGAGCTAGCCGTGGCTTCACGCGCCTTATGCCACGTTCACACCGTGAAAATTCCAGCCTCCTATCAGTGATAAGGCGTGAAAAATTGATAAGGTCGAGCGGCGTGATGCAATTTCGTTAACAACGATTTCACGTCGCATTTGAAGTTGACACGTCATAACAGCGAACATCGAAGTTTCATTTCGATATAAATTTGATTTTCTATTGTTCCTTTCATTTGCAGAGATAAATTTTGATAATTGTGATTTTAAATTAATGAAAATTAATTGATTTTCGTGCACGTGTGAACAGAGCCTAAGGGAGTGCTTCGCGTTAACGCACACGTAGAAATTTCTCTTCCACACAGTCACGTGTGGACGAGTTGATAGGGATGGCCATGCAAGTCTGCGTAATTGCCGGGCACGGTGCTACCGACCACTTCCGGTCCGCGTATCCGCTCCTGCAAGCACCTTCCTTTCGACAGAAAGCAACACGCGCTTCCGCGAGAATGTAAAAGTGTCAAGAACGTCCCCTTAGCCGAATTAAAGACCGATCTGAATGTTTCTTTTCAATTTTATAACCACGGTTTTTCGACAGACCGGAAATCAAAGGGAAATTCTATTTCGTCGCGAGGACGCATTCGTTAGGGTGTTTTGTACGCGGAGGATAATTATTGATGAATTTATTTCGAGCTGGCTATTTTTAGCAGACGATGCGGTAGTTGTATATTGAAAATAGTTTAACACAAGGTTACCGTTCTTCCCTAGCTGGTTCTTTTCTATTTTTTAATGCCATGGTTATAAAATTTGTTGAAGGAAATCAGAGACAGAGTTCTGCGCATCTAAACGGTATCGACGATAAGTGAAACGCAGCAAAATATAAATACGCGACACAATTTTGTCGCGGGTGATAACCTCTTTACTTGAAACAGATCACGACTATTGCAAGAGTATTGTGCGTGATCTGTTGAATACGAACGTGGCTCCCTTTGGATTTAAGTAAAATAGCTTTGAAAAAATTTGAAAATTAAAAATTTTTCCATTCTTCTGTTCAACCCCTTTAAATATGTAAGAGAAGTATTCGGGCAAATGTAATTGCAAATTCAGGATTTCAAATTTTTCAATTTTTCATCAAATACAAGATTTCTATGACAGCAAGACTGTCTCCTAAAATGAATAACAATTTGAAATATTATCAGTGACATTGATTGTTTCATTTTCGTAACTGAAAACAGCTGACTGATAAATTAATCTTCTTTGATAAAACGTGGTTAGTTCAAAAAATTAATACATAAGTTTACTACAGGGGCAAAAAAATATGTAAAAAAGCAGCATAGATGATCTTGAAGAGAAGGAGGAAAAAATGGTACTTTTTTTTCCCCTATCGTCGCATCGTTACAGCTCGAGAAGATAATTAGGTGGTTTGTTTTGTGTGACCCACCCTGTATACATAGGTACGCGTGCGCCTGTGTACACGGAAACCGAGAAGAGAGGTAACTAGAGAGAAACGAGGTTTCGCGCGAATCGATGGCTAATAGCCCTCCCCGCTGTAATTAATGCAACAAGTTGATACCTAACACTTATCTGCGCTGCCGCGGCTTTCACGGTTAAACCGCCACGAGTTTCGAAGCAAGTCGCGTGTACGCGTCGTCGACGATCGAAAGGCAAGTTTCCAAACGCCTTTTTAATTTTTCTAATTAGTTGTAATCCTTTTGAGACGGAGTTTCGCGGTTCTGGATTATTCGAGTATTATTGCTCATTGCGATTGGATAAGATATAAATATTGAGACTATTCAATTGGAACCCGTGAGATACCCGGGTAGACAAAATTACCCGAGTTGACAAACTTACCAGGGTATCCGAGTATTTCATAAATCAGAGGCTTACTACTTAATCTAATTTTTTAGCTTATCATAATTGAAAAGCTTGTAGCATGAAACAAATGACTATGTCAGAGATAAAGAATGGGAAAGGAAACCCTAAATGTTTGACAGGGGCTTTAGAACCGCGTGAAAATCATTGAGATCTTCGTTTGTGGTCTCGACAGAGGGGTGCCGAGTTTTCATTAGGGGTGAGCACCCCTCCGATCTTCCCATCGATGTGTTTTGAGGTCCCGTTCAGTTTTATTAACTTGTCATTTGATTTTATTTTCGATACGTTAGAAAAGTTCAATCTTTTGATCAATTATTTCTTAATTTATAAATAGCTATATCATCAAAACGCAGTCATCAAAAATTAATTTTTTGATACACAGCTTCAATTTGTTGTTTTACATCATTTATAATTATCTCTTTCACGTTCGTTTTTTTAATTAAAACAAATTGTTTCACTCCCATGTTTGGGTCAATAGAACTCGTTGCGTGTGAGAATATCAGTTAACCAATGGAATTAATTAAATTCAATTCTTTTTTTTTGATTGAACCCTGAATGTTCGTGTAAATTCTATTTTTCATTGGAATGGATTCGATCGATTTCACCAGGCACCGTTTGACCGCGATACTTTCTGGCGACAATGAAAAATATTTCAAACAGGTATCACGGGTAAACGAGCTTCGGACAGTTTGAAAAAATCATCGACGAACGATTCTTCTTTTTTTTTTTCATTTCTTTTCAATTATACGCGCTTTTTTGTAGCGAGGTGAAAGCCGAGTTTCGAAATATTGTCAAAAAATCATTGGTGAAATCGTGTCCGCGCTCGCGTTGGCGCGACGGGGATATAAATACGAATATAAATCTCGAAATTCTCATATTTATTGCCGTCCTCGCATTTCGGGAAATTTGGAAAGCACGTACCGTTACAGGGAAGTAAATTTTCGAAATTACATTGAAATTTATCGTCTCTCAATTTCTGTTGGCTCGTGGTATTGTTATGAATAACGAATATTTGATATTAAAATAATGAAACTTAAAAACCGAGCATTATCATTATGTTCTTTAAAATTTATTTTTTAATCACCCACTATTTTAAATATTATTACAAATGATTTTAATAACGTTAATTTCCTTTATCACTGCAACATATTTTTATTCAGTATACTAGTAACAAAATATTTTACTAGTACTAGTATATTATTAACAAGAAATTATACTATTTTTTATAGCAGATATTAACGAGGAGTTTTTATTTTTTTTTTTTACAGTCCCCTAATTAAAGTAAAGACTTTTAATAAAGGTATTTAATGAAAAGTTAATAAATTAACTCCTGAAGTCTAAAAATAATTTAATAAAAATTCATATTTTCATTCATAAATGATTTAATCGTAAGGGATGGAGAAATTGGGTTGAGTCAGGGCACATTCGAAAAAAATCCCGAGAATTTACACGGTGACGGGAAACGGATGTGTTCTATAAACGCGATGAAACGCCACTCTGACGGTCGTTTCCCGTTTTTTCGATTACTCGGGATTGGTAAATATTCGACGAATCCTAGCCTGTGACTGGCCGAGCACATATACGCGGGCATAGTTATTGGTTACGCGTTTATAATTGATATTACACCCCCTACAAGAGGGGTTGCTCGTGAAATTTACTGACGATTGCCGGCCGTTGTTTCGACCGTTCATTCGTGTTTGCTCTGGCAAAAAATATTTCCGATTTTAAAAGCTCGATGCCGGTTAAATGAAAAATATCCGTGCCCACCGTGGAAAACGATGGGTGTTGTTAATCTGTCGTTTCGGCATACGCGGGCCGATTTAGACCCTTCTTTTTTTTTCTTTTTTTTTTTACCTTCGATTCAGACGAATTTCTGGTATACATAAATTGATTTATATTTTATTTTTATTTCTTTTTGATGAAGAAATATTTTGACTTTTAAATCCCCATAGAATAACAAAATCTTTGAAAGAACATTTATTCAACCCACTTGATCCACAATTCACCCGACTGTCAAAGCAACCGGGCTATTTACACTAAACACCAAGCCACCCTTTTCGCTGATCAAAATTCCACCCCTAATTACGCAACGAGGCTGTAATTCACATCGGCGAAGGGGGGCGAGTCTTTTATCGCGGTCGGGTAAAAAGAGCTTCCCCGAATCTTAAGCCTAGCCGGAGGAAGGCTGGCAGCCAGCCTGATCCAGCCGCGGCATAAAAGAGACCATCCCACCCCTTAAACTCCGTGGACACACAATTAGGGGATCGTGGTGGCGCGGAAATCCCTGCCAATTCTTGAGAACCTTCCGCCACTATTAAATGCAAACCCCTTTTTCTCGAGGTGGTGGAGCTGGTTGGAATGAAACAGGGGTGAGAGAGGGGGAAACTGGCTGCCGGTTTTAGCCTGGAAATGGGACTTGGTAGGAAGTTTCTGGCAGCCAGGCTTCTGCATCATGGATGCACCTGCATGAAGGGCGGATGGAAGAAGGGAGCGGTGGAGAAGCTTGCAGGACCGATAGAGGGAAAAGTAACGAGGGTTGGGTCGCCATATAATTACCGTTAATTGAATTCTTAGTGGCGGCCGTCCAACCTACCACCAGCTACGTGGTATCCAGGGTCCTCTAGGGTCTTCTGCTTGTTAGAGGTAGTCGCGTGCTTGTGTGTATTTTATGAACGTCCGTGTGCCGCTTTGGTGTGCCTTAATGGATCGGGAAATTATTGCGCGAGATCCCTCTGGAGGCCGAAATCGTTTCGCTGTTTGTGTTTCTTTCACCTGGAACTGGGTGTGTGACTCTGCATTTCTTATACGGGGTGTCGCGTTTTAATCTGTAAATGGAACCGTCGGAGAAATTGAACGTACCGAGCTTGCTGCTACCAAGCTTGCGAGCCATTCTGAGGAACGGACGCACAGAGACGTTCAAAGGTATTTCGAGAGCTTTTAAGTTGATTTTTTTTTTCTTTTTTAATTTTCGTTAACCGGTTTTTTGGATTATGCGTGATTGTAATTTAGGTAGTCGGTCTTTAAAAGTTTGATAGCCCCGGGTTCCAAAAATAAAAAATGGTCTATGATAAATTGAATTAATATTCTACATGGAATTACCTTTGGTCAGATTATACTATTAATTGTTAGAGACTTTGTAAAACGTAGAAAACGCAATTATCGCGTCGAGCAGAAGGCTATAACAAAAATCAATTGCAATAAAGTCGCGTTTTAATCGGTAGCAGCTCGTCGCAAGCGTTTGACCATCGAATTCAATAATGAAGATTAAAACGCACCCGTCGCCCTCATTAGGCCAAATTACATCGCGAACACCAATAACGGCCATCCATGATTTCTCTTTTTATTAACTATAGTTATAGATCAATCTTTCTAGCGTTGTTTTTCATAAAAATATTAGGTACATTTATTTGACCAACATTAGGGTCAATCGGGAATATTACAGTGGAAAATCTGGTTGTCTCGTTTGGGAACATCGTGGCTACGATTTTGCTCACGTAACTCGATTATCATTTCAATTAAACGAATTGTTTTAATTGATTTAATTTTTTGATGTGCCGGCACGATGATGCGTCGAAGCTTAAATCATCGATGCACGGCCAGCCGAGTGCTTGTCAATGGAAAATGGAAAATATCGTTGCAGTTCGGGGCGGTACCGTTTCACAGGTTGGAAATGAAATTTATTTGCTGCCGGCTCGGTGAAAATACAATCGCGTGTAATTGGCTGAGAACGATGTTTGAATGTTTCTAGGGAAACTGTTGTAGTTCTAATTATGTTTCAAGGGACTGAAAATTATTGGTGTAATTAAGTGGCAGCAAGGGTAGGATCAGCCCCCCCAAAAATATGGGTTGGCTCCTTTATCATTCTTGGATTATAGAATTTTAAAATTCTAATATTTTAATTAATATTCTAAAATTTCTAAGGTTTCCATACTAGTCATTAGAAAATTAAACATAATTAGAAATTAAAGCAGCAACACGCTGAACAATGCATTCTTCTTCCAAGAATTTCCTCCTTTCCACATTTTATAAAACACAGAAAAGACATCAGTGTCAATTTTTCAGTCTTCCAAAATGACAATGAATGCCTGTAATGAATATTCATTACACCACATCAACGTCTCCCTAATTAACAAATTAATCTAACCAGCAGAATTGAGTCTAGTCATTCTAGATACACGCACCTTCTTCCGCTAATCATTCGAGATACATATTCATTTAATTTTACTGGAATAATGAGCAAAAGTCTAATTGTAAGTGAATCGACCGAATTCTCACTGTTTCCTGTATGTAATTCCATCGAGAGTAGGTTTCGATCCCATCCCAGATTGCGGCTCGATTTCTTAGCCAGGATTTTAATTATTCCTGTAATTTTGTATTTCTTTTTATACGAGAAAGTTTCTTGAACGTCACATTCTTAGGCGAACGTAAATGGTCGTGATCTTGAATATTGTAATAATGCTAATGGTAATTCAAACCTAATTTAAATTCAATTCAACAAGTAGCAGCCGTGTTAAAGGATCTATTATTATTAATAAAATTCAACGATCAATTCATAGCACGCGAATAATGGCATAGAATGGTAAAAGGTTGAACAATGATAGAACACTTCTTCAAGGATCAATGATACACGCGGAGATGTAATCGCGATCCTTCGACTCACAGACGATCGTAGATCTCGTAGATCCTTGGGCTTACGGAACGAAGAAGATTACCGATCTTGAGCGATGAATTTAGCTCAATACACCTGACGACCTTTCTTGCTTCCACTCCGTTACCTTCGTGAAAGAATCCTGTCGATCCTCACCGTTACTTCGAACAGCCATCAGGCAATCGCGAACGAAACTGCATCGAATCGTTGCAATTTTATATGCAGCCTCTGTGCATGTGTCATCTGCTGCACTTGCATTTTGAAATAGTAGGGTAAACTGAAGTTAAGTTAAAAATTCTATTTCAAACAGAAAATTGAAATTTGTAAGGTTCAATTTGAAATAATAAAATAAGGCTCGCATTTCAATTATACTTTATTTAATTAAAATAATTTTTCCCCGTGTTACAGGTAAGTTGCAGTCGATGGTAGTTCTTCCTGCAGTTTCAATCCACTGGGAAAACGCGAAGGGAAACGAATTCAAGGTATTTTCAATTAATAATTATTTTTTTGTTTATTTTACTGTCATTTCGAGTTAAATTAATAACGTTTCTGAATTCGTGTGAAATTCTCTGTTGCCATTTCTTTTTCTATTTTTCTAAATAGATATAATTTTTATTTTTAAAATTCTAAATACCTCTAATTCTGATGGACCATGTTATATTCACAATTTTAAAAATGACCAAAAATTAAGCTATTGAGTAATTTTGATTAATCATCTACTTGATATTATCACCTATTTTTACTCAGCCTAATACGAAAAAGGAAAAGTAAATTTATAAATTGACGTCTGGTCCGATTTTTGCCTGCCTCCGTGGTAGCCAAGCAATTTAGAGGGGTCGATTGATAGCACGGCAAAATTGAAAATTGCCATAATTCAGCGGCAGTTACGGTAATATCCAGTAATATCTGCACGCGCGCTCATACGGTATCGTTTCGAGCCGATTTTTATGCTAAACTCCACCACCCATGGGCTTCGATGATGCACGTAACACCTAAGTTTCGCGCGGGCCGAATTACCGCCAGGTAGAAAGTATAGTAATCAAATACTTGATTGCTTTCTAACGTAGAACGGTTGGAGGAGTACTGTTGGCTCTCGGTAGCGATCAGAAACCACTCATTTTTAAACTTATACCTTGGATCCCTTAATCTTTTTCATTGCTGTCAGAATATCCATGATTTCAGTTCATTAATTTAAATTTAATTTTCGAGTTTTCGCGTACCTTTATAAAATTCTATAAAAATTGCGGTCGAATTCTAAAGATTGGTCATTGAAAATGCAAAACTCCTTTGAATCCACGAATAAAATTTAATATACTCGTTGTATTTTGTCTGATAAATTTGAAAAAAAGAAATCTGAGAGTTAAGGTATTATAATGCGACACCCGGAGTGTCAGGGGAACGATAACGAATTAACCGCGATAGCCGGGATTAATCGTGCCAGTGCCGGCACCAGTCTTATTCCGTGTACGACTGCATCAATCACCCCGAGTCCTGATGCCCTTCCATTATCGTGACGAGTCGGAGATAAGCTATCGCGGCTAATATCACATCGATCTGGCCGCTTTGCATTTCGATTATGAGCCACGGCATCGAGAGGGAAGCAACGTGGCTGGTTGTCGCGCAACCGCGGCCTAGATGCGGCTAATTGAAATCTACGACTTTGAACTTGCGATTCGCGGGGCCCAGAGAGTGATATTAACGAGCTAGGATTCTGCTCGTTCCCTACCAATAACCGACGATTTGTCGTGCGATCGCTAATCACTGATTACCCGCGTCTCGGCTAACTAACGTGCCTCCGCTTCTTCCCTTGATTTGTGCATCGGCTAATGCTTCCGTACGTCGAGTCTATTCTGACAAATCTCATTTGCCGATATTGTTAGCTTCTCTATGGTGAAATGTAATGTAAAATTTAACTTAAAAAAAAATTATCTATGATTTAAAAATTTTGGGTAATTCTTAAATGCATGAAAAGTGCATACACACGCCTTTGCGAAATAAACGGTTAAAAGTAAAAATTTCATAGCCACGTTGAAAATATAATATTTGTAAAATTTACCATCCAATAGACGATAATAGACATTTGTCGATAGACGTCAGCACGCTCGTGGTTCACCCCACCGTGGTGTGGGTGCAACTGCATTCGGTGCAACGTGCATCGCGGCTGTGGTCGATGATTGGTCTCGAAGTACGTACGCAGTAAGCTGGCATCAGACGGTGACGCAGGTCATCGGACATTTTTCGAACACCGGGTACATCGACCTGCCGGTGCCAGACGATGCACCGGTCGTGTGCAATTTGCAGACAGTCCGCGTCGTTGCAACGGTGGGGGACAAAGAGTATTTTTTACTTATCGCCCTACTGGATTTAGCGATGGGCTGGAAAGAGCTCGAGTCACCGTCACCGTGCAACGGAAACTACGAATCCCACTCGAAATTGAATATTTCTTTCTTTTATGGGTTCGCAGATATTTTTGATGCGTTCGAAATCGCTTCGGTTCAATGCTGGGTGAAATTTTATGAGACGGATCTATTTTAATTTTGGTAAATTCTGATTCTATAATTATACTTTGGAATAATTGCTCTTTTATGTATATATAAGTGTCATAATTCAAGTCGAATTGCGGATCTTATAGAAATTCTTTTGTATCGAGTACAATTCAATTTTTTTACTCGTCATAAATCAGTTCTTTTATTCTATATTCTTCAGCAGTCATAAATTGCAAAAATCTCATCGATTTATTCAATTGAAGTCCAGTTTCAAAAAGAAATTAAAATTCTAGTCAAAATTTATTATACCTCGGAAGTTTCGAGCCTCGATTCTTCGAGCAATCAAAATTCTACCTGAAATCAATTTAGCTAATCAATTTAGAAGCCGCAGTTCCACGATTTTTCGTGAAAATTCGCAGAATAACCGCGACGCTATTTCTGCCGCCACTTTTGGATCCCTCGAAAGATGACAGGACGGTATTCCCGATCGAGCGGAGCGCCGTTTTGTGCGTTGAAACGACTCGGCCTGCGCGGATTCTACGTAGGTAGGACGTGTGCATCCGTTCGCATAAGGTGTGCCAACATGTGTGATGCACTTGCACCCACACACGAGCGAACGAAAACGTTAGCTACCGACAGACGTTCCATCGCCAACGACGCCCACCATCGCTAGAAATGCCAAGACTTCTGACAATGAGTCCCGACCCCAGCAGTTCTCATCGCCTGCTCGTGCGCGGCAATAAAAAGGGTTATTTTGAAACGGTAAATATTTGACCCCTTTGGTGCCACGTACTTGGCTGATCAAAATGTGGGATCGAAAGTTAGGTACCTTTATTTTGTAATCTTTTCTTGAATTTTGTACGTCACAGGAGCTCCATAAATATTTCAATTTACCATTCTGTAAGAGTAATTCTGGGCCCTACTTCATAGGGCACATGGTTATAATTTTTGCTTGCGAATAAATTTTATTTAATAAAATTTTAATGCGGTTCTGAGCCAAACTTAAGAAAATTATTTAATTACACAACAATGCTTCGACTAAAATTATTTTACGGACAAAGTGTGAATGAATTTAATGGTAGAGAAAATCGAGGCTGCCTTTCGAAAACGTCTCGAGCGTGCAAGTGGTATTCTATTTCCGCTCGAGTTTCGGCGCATCAGGGTAAAAGTCGTAGAAAGCGCGCGATTTCCCGTGCTCCTGGGGATCTTTTTAGCGATGACTGAGGTTCTCTGCGAGCGACTTTCACACGTGGGCTTCCTGCAGTCGCAGCCGTCTACCCGTCTAATTATATCTTACTTTGTTTGAGTACAACGCACCTTTTGACACGCGGCCGCCACCTCTTCTCTTTCATCGCCCGTTTCCATCTCTACGCCTCCTCCGCGTTCGAAGATTCGCGCCCCCTTGGAGCCAGGCCAAATCGAACGATCGCTCGTTAAGTCGACCCGCAAATTAGGCGAATCTGTCCCCTAGGTATCAATTGTCAAAATCGATGACAAATAGAAAATTTCTTAAATTCATTTTTCCTATAAGTCCCTAAACTCTTTTAGAATCAACGTTCGCGAGCTGTTAGAAAATCTCCGCGATTGTCCTGGTCATCGACGGAGGACATCGTAAAGCATCCTGCGCGACCCGCTTTCACTCGCGACTGGAAAAAAAAAAAAATCCGCGCCGTGACCCACTACCCTCGTGACTCAGTTCCCTACCCCCGCGAAAAAAAAACGCAGATGATGAGCCGCGGGTGGAGGAGGCCGATGGGGTGGGAGGATGACGGTGGGATCGAAGTGTTTAACGAGTCCGGCGCACGAACGCGAGGAATAAAATGAGCAGCTAATCGATAGCAGTTCATTGAGTTTCGGGCGTGCACGCGCGTCACGCCTCTCCCTCCAGAACGGATCGAGTCAGCTCTCTCCCCTATGGGTGGTGGTGGCCCTTCAATCGCCTCTTTGTCAGCCCCTCGTTCCCGGCGGCTGGTGCACGTTGACGCCGATCCGCTGGCGTCCCTCGTGCCACCGACGCCGATGACGACGCTCCGCCAAACGAACGGAAGGTCACGTGGCTTAACGTCGGATTTTCTGCGACGTGTCCGCGTCTTACGTGCGCGTCATTCTAGATAGTGGAACAATTTTTATTATTTTTTTAATTGATCTTATGGTATTTCAATCGAAATGAAATTCTTTCGATTATTTTGCAAGGTTCTAATTAAATCTTCCTCGGAAAGGTATGATATAACGAACCACGATCGTCCATCGTAATCGTCATTAATCTAATTCCTTCGATATCGAAACATGCGGTTAATCCTTTCATTAAGTCTGGCTCGTGATATCTCGCGATTTGACGAGTCCGCGTCAGCCTCGAGGAGATCAGCTCGATTGATGAAGAAGACCTTGAACATACCGGGACGACGGACGGTTCGTTAAACCAGGAATGTGTGGGACTTCGTTACGGTGTTCTGGTTCCATTGGTAACGGCCGGCGTCTCGTCAATGACTTAAGGCCGAGAAACGGCTACAAGCGAAGTCCCTCCGGTAGAAACTTTCAACTGGATCTTCTACTTAGCCTTGTTAATAAGTCAGGCTATGCTAATACTTCGCAGGTGTTCCAGCAGTTTTAGCAGGCCATCCTCTCTCTCTCCCGTCCTTCGAGGCGGACTTGGGGAACAGCTGCGAATTTGCTCGACAGTCAAGATGCTTCTATCGATCGAGAAAAAGCAGTTGGATCTAAAATTTAACCCTTATCCGGCTGTTCTATTTATGTAGCGCGGGCAGACGATCGGAGTTCGTTGAAATGTACAGTACCGAGCATGGGGGTTTTCTTTAAGGAAAATGGCGGTGTAGACTATGGTGGCGCCACCATTCACCATAACCTTTTATACGGAAAAGTTTTATTTAATATTTTCTATGAGGGGCCCTCCTTACCTTGTATCGCTATTTCTCCCTAGAAAAGGTTAGCTTATTTGGCAATTCTCTAAGGAAAATGGCGGTGTAGATTATGGTGGCGCCACCATTCACCATAACCTATTACATAGGAAAATTTTATTTAATATTTTTTCTGAGTGATGGAATCTTCTTACCTTATATCGCTATTTTCCCGTAGAAAAGGTTAGCTTATTCGGCAATGTACAGTGCCGAGCATGGGAGTCTTCTCTAAGGAAAATGGCGGTGTAGGCGAAGGTGGCGCCTCCATTCAACACAACCTTTTACGAGGGATGATTTTATTTAATATCTCTAACTAGCTTCTAAAGGAAGTCTTCTCTAAAGAAAAATGAGATCGATCTTTAAAATTTCAGTTTTATTAAATGAAATTCGTTTATTTTCGGTCGACATTATCGTGTCGAAAGTCGTTTCCCAGCATCAATCTCGTCGTTCTTCAAGCAACTCCAATTCCATACCATTTTCCATGTCCTCCTTGGCCACGGCCAGCAGTTTCGAATGACTCTATTCCTATCTAACGTTCCCATCACCGGGAGATAAACTCCTATAAAATCTCGCTGCCGTTTTAAAGGCTTCCCTTGCCTAGCCAGGGCTACCAAAGCCAATATCGTTCTCCATCGCGACGTATAACCCGTTTTCCAGACGGTGCTTGATGCGGCACGCGATATCCTGTCATCCCTTAGCCATTTTCGTGCGAGCCTCGATGACCTGTTAAAGAAAACGTATACGGTACCATTTCTCCTTTCTTATAGACACTCTATTCACGGTAATGCATTTTTCAGTACCCGCGTCAGGATGTAGAATCTTCCATTCCCTGTAAAGAATCTGCTGTTCCTTTAAACTTTTGTTTAACATTCACGAAACACGATTTACCAAATATAAAAGAATTTCGATTTCTCGAGCAAATGATTGATTAAACTGAAACGAATCGGAAAAATAAGATGTAAAAGCATCGAGATGTAGAATGTCTTGGAGATTTCTTGGAACGAGCAAAAACAAGGCCAGACGCTGACGCGTTGGAACCAGTAAAAGTTTAAGCCTCCGTCGTAATTCCACGAGCTGTTATAGCGTCGCGATGCTGATCGTCCCGTGTAAACTACCCCCGCGATCGCGTCGTTTATGCGCCGGTCTGGCGAGAAGAGGTGCTTTAGAGACCTGTAACGAGTCGGCCTCGCGAACAGCACAATGGCTTCAAAGAGAAACGACGATACCGTGCACGCGTCGCGACTAAATGCCGGCATTTTTCACGCAGTCCCTCTGACTGACTCTCCTCGTCGAGAGAAGCTTTACACCTTGTTTGATATTGTTACGTGGTTTTCGGCTTTCGGCCTTTTAGCGAGGCGCAAGTGCGCTGGAGAGGGCGAAAAGATGAAGAAGCGTCGAAATAAGTAGTTAATTAACTTTGAGTCGTAAACGTAATAAAAATAAAAAGAATAACTGTGAGTAATTTAAAAAATTTTTTAAATTTTGAAAATTCAAACGAATATTTAATACAAAGTTATTTGGAATAATTTTAAGTTCCTTGGGGCCAAACTTCAAGAAATTTCACCTGCTCGAACGCTATTTTTATTTCAAAGTGAAGTCTATTTTTGCAATGTACATGGGATATAATTCAGACCTGAAAATACAAGTAAATCTTTCCGCGAATGTTTCAGAAAATTTATTGCTTTTCTACGTTTACGTTGAACAGTATTTTTATTCCAAGTACATATATGTACAAGATATTTTTTCAATACCACGACTAGACTTTAAATTTAGTAGAAATATGTGATAAATATTCCGGTCGATTCTTCTGAATAATTTAATTAGACAAAATTCGTTAAAAATCGATCAACGTCAACTTTTAAGTAGAATAGGTATACGTCTACTACAATTTAAACCAACCGATTCTTTTCTACTTAGTCTTCTTTGATACTATATTATTATTTCTTTGAAAAACTTTGCCGAAAGAGATCACATCGCTCGGTGGAAACGGCGTGATAAATTTACGCGCAGTTCCACCTCTCGTCGAAAGGGGCAGCCAACGCGTTAACCCTTTAATTTATGACTACGCTATATCGATTCCACCAACTATACCATCGGAAGCACGTCAGAAGTTTCCAGTTCTCGATTGTGGAGAACAGGAGAGGAAAGTTCGAAACGCACGAGGGTCTCTCTTGTCCCAGGCAATTTGGCGCCCGCATGGGCAAACGTATTAGCCGGTTGATTGGTATTCCAAAGATCCACGGTGTGAGAGAGTCGTGGTACTTTCCTTTCCCCGCTTCACGAGCCATAGGATCTTCATCACGGTGTCTGTTATGAATAAGCTCTTAATTCCTTGTAGGGTTCTTGACTCCCACTTCTGGCGTCTCTGGCTCTTTCTGCCCCCCTGGCCCCTCACCCCGTCCTCTTCCTTCACGATCCGAGCCTCAGTTCTCTTCTGCCGACTCTTCTGTCGTCCTCTAGCCCATCGTCGTCCCCGGTCTTCCTCGTCTAACCCCTCGACCCAGGCCGTTCAACGACCCCCACCCCATCTTCTGCCGCCACTTTCTTGGCTTCTCTCCTCGCCGAGGAAAACCGATGTGGCCTGTATCCGCGCAGATGTGCCTAGCGGCTAAGTCTCGTGGTATAATACAACTGGTAGATAAGGTTCTTCGGGGACACGTGGAATCTTCATCGGGTCTTAGATACTTGGCGAGTAGAAACAGATTCTAGATCGCGACAGGGTGTCGTGAAACTGAGAAGTTTGATGGCGATCATCTAGTACAGTATCGAGCATGGTGGACTTTCCTAGGGAAAATGGATAGCAAAATTCCCCAGGGACATCTGTTGCAACATAGAGCAAGAAAATCTTGTTTTTTAGAAAACAGATTATAGATTGCGACAGGGTGTCATGAAACTGGGTAGTTCGATGGCGATCACCTAGTACAGTATCGAGCATGGTGGATTTCCCTAGGGAAAATGGATAAGAAAATTCCCTAGAGACTTCCCTTACTTCGGAGAGACTTCGGTATAGGGCAAGGAGGCCTTGTTTTTTAGAAAACAAATTATAGATTGCGACAGGGTGTCATGAAACTGGGTAGTTCGATGGCGATCACCTAGTACAGTATCGAGCATGGTACACTTCCCTAGGGAAAATGGATCGAAAAATTCCCTAAGGACTTCAGATTCTCTTGCGATGTAGAGCAAGATAGACTTATCTATGTTAGATTCTTCCTAAATTCTTCTTAGGACCACGATGAAAGGCTCCCATTATGCCACATAATAGTGGCAAAGAGTTTTGAAAAAGGAAATAACGTCACTTGAAGTTTGTTGAACTCCTCAGCGGACACCCCGTATAAGAGAGGGGCCTAACCGTTTTATTTTGGCATGCCGCGAGCAGAGAAAGGAGGAAGAGGATCCTTTTTATTTCACTGGCAGCCAGGCTGGCTATAAGGTATTCTATGACGGTCCGTCGGTTCCAACGGCGCCCCTGCTAAATGGAATACGAGCGGAGACGAGTCGACGGTGCAACGAGAAAGATAAAGACGAAGCCGGCAAGAAAGAAGCGGTATAGGGAGCAAGAAGAAGACGAAGATGATGATGAAGAAGCAAATGCACGGTGGGAGAGCCAGTGTATAAACTCCCTTTCCTCTTTCGAAACATCGTCCTCTCCCGGCTAGAATCGTCCCCTACCTCTCAGCAGGACCACTCCTGCCCCCATTTCCCCTGGCATTGGGGGATTTTTTCGAGGGCTCGGCCAACAGAAAGACACGCGAGAAGGATGGAAAAAGAGAAGAGGCGACTGGTAGTCGCCAGGCTGGCAAGCGTGAGCAAACCGACCGACCGAACCCACACCTACGGGCATCACCGAGGTCGATACACGCTCCGCTCCGCTTTGCTTGCTCCAGGGAGGACACTGAGTCTAACCGAGCGAGGAGGACGAGTTTACGTGCACGCACCAACCAGCCACCCGAGCTGCTCTGTCAAAACGGATCTAAGATGGGCGCGGTATGGTCGCCGGATAAGATAAGCTTAGCAAAAGGGAACTGCTTCGATATCGGAGTGAGTTGTCGCGAGCCAAGCTGATTTCTTGTATACCAGCCAAGGAATTAGCGATTGGATTCAATGTACAATAACCGCTCGATAATTCACCGCTTTTCAAGATCTAGAGACGGGGAATTACCGAGCGTCAGTGACTGTCGAATATTTTTCATTTGAACACCCTGTATATCTATCATTCCCTGTCTCTTTCTCCATCGAGAGCCTTCTTTGTCCGAGTTTCTTTTAGCTTTTCGCGGACCAAAGAGTTGAGAAAAGAAGACGCTCCTACCGGTTGAGAGAAGGACAGAGGCTCTTTATTAGACACTGAGAAACCGATTCCCCTCGAGGGCAATTAACGAAGTACAAAACGAAGGTACCTCTCGATTTATGGATTGGACGTTGGAGAGCCGATCGAGTCCCCCTCTCCCTCGCGCATTGTGCTCCCTGTCCGGCTAAAGTGTCCCCGATGGCTCAATCTTGACGACCCGCCCCGAAACTACCGCCGATCGATTATCGAAGACACGGCCCCCGCAAACCTGATCGAGGGCTGTTCATCATCCGAGCGTGGCGGATGCGTTGTCGCTTTGAGATCTGCCTGATGCTTCCTCTCGAGATAGCCTTGATGGACTGTCTTACCGTATGGCTTCACTCGACAATGTCAAGTTAATACTTGAAATAGTCACGTGTTTCAGAGAGATTCTAATGAGAAATCATTTTTATGGAGAATGGTAAGGGTGAATTTCTATTTGAATTTCTAGAAGTGTGGGAGGACCTACAAATTTCGGGTACTCGAATATTGGGATTGGCTCTGCACTGTCGGGTCGGGTCAAGCCTGCATTATTTGGATCGCGTCGAGGATGCACTTTGTGGGTTGAATTTCTATTTGAATTTCTAGAAGTGTGGGAGGACCTGAAAATTTCGGGTACTCGAATATTGGAATTTGCTCTGCACTGTCGGGTCGGGTCAAGCCTGCATTATTTGGATCGCGTCGAGGATGCACTTTGTGGGTTGCATCGCACCGTTCAGGACGGGACGGATCAAGGATACACTCTTAGGGTCGAATTGGGTCGGATCTTCACTATTTTTGGGTCGAGTCGGGTCTGATCTGCACTTTTTGGGGTCTAAACAGGTCGACTTTTAAAAAATATAAATATACAAAAATCCGAATATTTCGCGTACTCAGTTGAATCAAGTCTGGAATTATTTCTATCGCCTCAGGATTTCTAAAATTTGAAAACTGTGTTTCTATACTTTCAAGAACCCTACCTAATCTGAGTACCGAGTATCCGAAATTTTTCATAGAAATTCATCGACCAATGTTTCCAACAAACAAAGCGTCAAAAGATCTTTCGGATGAAATTCATCTTCATCCCGGTACTCGGTTACCGTTCGCCGATCCGCGTCGCGATTTATGAAGCCGGTTCGCGACTCCGTTTGTCCCGTTATCGAGCACCGGTCGGTAGAAAGAAAGAAGCAAAGGGCAATCGCTGATAACCAACAGGGCCACGTGAGCAGAGTTTGACCTCTGGCATCGTTTGCTTTTTTTTCTTTCCGACTCGTTTCGACGCGCGCAGACGGTATCAGCGAGGACGAGCTGCTCTTGCGATCTCTTACTTTTCGAGGTCCCCCGTGTCACCGCCCCTCTTGTTTGGTCAACCAGCTCAAGGACAGGCTGTTCTGATTGTCAGGCAAACCTGCAACACGTGGCCAATCTCTGAGAATGGTTGTCCTGCTGTCTCTTGCGAGATTTCTTCATCGAATCGTCCCGATAGAACAGTGAAATAATATCTCTTCTCGCAGAAAATCTCGAAAAATTATTTTCTAAACCATGAAAATTTTATGCTCCTCGTATTTCATTTCACTTCTCTTTCGGTATATCATTTCCTTCAGCTCTTTTCCCTTACCTTTGGCCCTCTGATTTCCCTCTCACCCTATTAGCCTCATCAGTCTTCCCTTCCTTTCCTTTTCTTTCATTTTTGAACGCCCACTTGCTGTCTCCCTTCCTCCATCAAACTCTTTGACTCTCATTACCCTCTTTTCTTGCTTCGACTCTCTCATTTTCTCTTTACAGAGCCTCCACAGTTAGTCTCTCTCTTTCCTCTCTTTCTCACTTGCTCTGTCTCTTCAACGTCCTCTCGTTCCTCGTGGAGGCGAGACGGGCCTCCTCCTCGCAGAGCGTACGCGTCATCGCCAAGTACAATAATATTCCCTTGGCAGGCTTGGCTTGGCTCCTTTCGCATGCGAGTTTCAGCTCGAGGGGCCCTCGACTCTTGTGTCGAGCACAGAGAAGCTTCCTCGATGGGCAAGACGGATTTTCGAGGTCCCTGCTACAACTAAAAGGGTTGCATCCACCGAATAACCGGGACACACGTTTTATCCCCCTCGAAATATCTTTGGTAACAAGAAATCCCGTTACCTTGCATCCTCATTTAATTGCAGTCTCTTTTAATTAAAAATTGATTTACTTTGAACATTTCTTATTACAATTACCATGAAAGTATGCAGCAACTGATTTTACCAGGAAATCTACAGTTACACTAATATACTATCTCTTCACTTTCACAACTCGACACCCACAACTGTTCGTTTCAAAGTGCATAAATCCTCGGTGCCTACGTAATAGCATAATTTTTCAATTGTCCTTCCCCGAGAGTAGGCAACATTTCAACTATGTTGTTCGCTGTTTATAATTCTCCAGTTGTGTTTCTTGGGGCGCGTAACCCTTCGACCATCCCACTACGAACAGATAACCATCTGATTCGTGGGGAAAGACTCGGTGAAATGGGAAAAAAATTGCATAGTTGATAAGCGAACGTTGATATCAGATGAGTGTCCATCTTCGTGGTACTAGCCGTTCGTCGACAGTGTCAATTAACGCGGCACGATTAGATTTTATTATATTAGATTTATTATATGTCTGGTTAAAAATTAGCATGAAAATTTATATCTCGAAACCTCATCGATGCATCGTGCTTAATTTGAAAGAAAATTAAATCAGTCTGATTTTTATACCCAGGAATTTCCTGTGGATCTTTTTTAACCCTTTGAAAATTAGATACACAGGATGGAAAAATATTTTATTTCATTTCTTAGGAAGATATTTATTTATTCTTTTCAAAAAGGACCTGTTATATGATGTATGAGGTAATTAAGAAAGCATTAGAGTAAAAATTAAAGACGACTGTTTTCTAACGATCGAATTCAAGGATCTTATAGCGATTCGTAGTTAAGAGGATCTAAATGATCGGCATTAATCGGTTTATCGCGTGTGTTTCAACGTTTCCCTGTCATTTGGACTTCTCGTTAACGTCATTATCATCGAATCGATCCCACGTGTCTGTATCTCTCTTGCGCGTGGGAGTCGTGAAAGAAAATGAAGCTGAGTACACGCGGAAGAGGAGGAGAGTAAAATATTTTATTCTTAGAAAGTTTAATTATTCTGCTTTTTGATGGATGATACTTCATTAGACAGAATGCACACTAAATTTTCCACTTAAATTTTTCCTGTTTCTTTTCTTTTTTCATATGGTAGAAATGATCAGTACACTTAACGATGTCTATGATCACCCTTAATAATGAAAGGATTTATTAATCAATTGATTTACCATGTACACTCACTGTTGGTAACGGTAAAAAGGTATCAAATCATAGAATTATGGAATTGGCTAAGTGGCGAAAATGTCGAGGAGATGAGGAAAATTGCATACTCCCTGCTCGTGGCGCGATACGCGACTGAAGAGGACGAATCGAACGCGTCTACGCGGCGGAACCGAATAGAGTAGGGCGCGTGCTCGAAACGACGCTCTATTCTCTCTTCCTCTTTTTCGTTCGCTCGTTCTTCGGGTTCTCATCCTCCGCGATTCAGCGCCGCGAAAACTCGAACAGCTGATATACTTCGCACGCAAGAATACACGTGTTCCTCGAAAGATATACTATCGCGACCGGAATACGACGACTTGCGAAATAAACGTAAATAAATTTGACCGATACATCGATGAATTTAACAGGCTCGAGCTATCTTGGATAGATTTTATAAAAAGAAAATGAATTTCACGCGAAAAAGAAATTGAAAAATTTTCGGATCAATAATTTTCATTCGTCTAATTGCGTTTCCGGTTGAAAGAAACATATTCCACATGCACGATTGCACACCCGTTCCACCCCGGGAATAATGGACGCGTTACACGGCCGAGGATTCAGAGAAACACGAACGGTCTGGATGGACGAACAACTGGACGGATGGACGGACAGACAAACGAATGGGAGACTGTTACACCCAATTGTCCCTCGTTGTGCGAGGGTCAAGTAAGGTAGCCAACCGGCCACGCTGTGCACCGTTGTTATCCGTGACTGGTGCTGGATAAACTGCAGACCGGCTCGAAAATACAGCGACAACCCGGTGGGAAAACGTCGACGTTACTTGACGATATCGTCACGCTTGTTGCCTGATATAGAAACGGCCAACGACGACGTATAGTCGGTGGAAGAAATATAATGTGCAGCTTCAAACGGTGACATTGATAGAGATTTATCATCACGTTGTATTTCTGAGTGGACTGTACACCCTTATTTCCCTGTATATGTTTCAAACTTATTTACTTGATTAAGAAATCATCATCGTTGAGTAATTAGTTGCTAGCACTTTGATTTTTCTAATTTTTGAAAATTAATATTTTTATTCTTCAAAGTATTCGATTTTCAATTTCTTTTTTCTCTACAGTGTTATATTCAACAATCTCAGATCAAGAAGGAAATTTTATAAACGTCTATAAAAATTGCAAAATAAATTATTCATGATAGGTAAATTAAAGAATCACTTGCAAAAGTCAAACTATAGACCAGTTGGTCGTCTAAAAATTCATGAAAGTAAACCCATTCCATTCCGCAGATCGTGTTTCGTCATCAGCTAAAGATCACCAGCGTGCTCCCATCGCGAGTGGAAAATTTTCCACGTCCATGTCCGCGGTTCCCATCGTCCCTTATCACCTGTTCAGTTGACCAGCGATCATCGACACCGCGATAACGCGATCTCCCCGGTCGTTTTTCCGCGGATCGTTCGACGTTCTTCGCGTCTGGTCGACCTCCTCCAGCGTCGCGGACGGATCTTTCTTTCTGGCCTTTCGTTTTTTGGGCCGCACACGTGTGAGGTTATCCCTGCGATGGTGACCCCGACGTCCTCTCCTCCTACTCCCCCGGCTGCCTTACAAATCGGACGAGCTCCGACCATCATCGCGGATCCCCCTGACGCAACCTGAACACGCCGCTTTGAAGCATTCGTTCCCGATGACGTCAGGCCGTCTCCTCCTTTCCTCTTCGCTCCTCTTCATCTTTCTCGCGTGCAACCACGAATTATACTCCGAAACAGGCGCGACGATCGGTATCCTTGGCCTGCCATAAAGATGCGTCCTCCCGCAACGAAACCGTACGTTTCTATCTCTTTTTGTCAGACGATGATGGCAGGTGCTTCCTTTTAGCCATTTTTCTGTTCCTTCCTGCAGCCTAGTCTGCGTTGATCAAATAACCACGGTAGCTCTATAATTTCCCGTCTTTAGAGCTCTAGAAATGGGCTTTTCTAAGAAACGGTCAGATATCGAACGGCTATTTATCTATGACAGAGAGTAGGTGTGTTTCTAATGAAGCATTGTATATGGAGAAATTATCGAATGGTCACTGTAATATAGTAAGTAGCCAAGGATATTTATAATTAGAAATGTCACTTTGCAATTTACGAGTTAAAAGAGCAGAAGCGATCCTTTGTTGCGTCCCACATTTCCGAGATTAAACGCAAGGAGCCGGACCGAATATGGTAGAAGAAACGATAAAAATCCGTTTCGACTGTTGAAAATGGAGAAAGAAAGAGGCATGCGCGCAAGGGCGTGTAGCGTCGTTCCTGAGGTAAATTACCGATGACCTTGAGATCCGTTCGCCGCTGGAGCACCCGTGTATTTATAGGCCGCCGGATTTGGTAGGCAAATGAGCCGAAATTGAGAGAGGAGGTAGAGACGAGGGAGGAGAGAAAGACCAACGGAGAGAGGAATCGACGATAGGTGTTTCTCTCGACCCAGCCAAAACACACGGCCCCTGAAATCATCGGTAGGCCACAATCATTTCCCCATTATCCCGAGAGCCAGCCAGAAGAGCTAACTAAATCAACCATCAGAACGATTTCCGACCATTCCGACCGTTCTAATGGTCCAATTTCTTTTTATTTCTTGGCAAATCTACGCGGCGAGCAAACTGTGACCTTTCGTAAGCGATTTACGACCTGTACCTGTTGTGCACGAAGAATGTTTCAATCCTTTTTTAGCCTCTTCAGGGAGATACTTTGAAATATGGAGAACTTTTGACAAGGTTAATGAGTTATTAAAGATAAGAATCAGAAGCTATTCTAGCTATATATCTTCTCTAGGGAAAATGGCACTCGCTATAGTAGCTTGCAGTTATAAAAAGTACTAGATCAATCTTTCCCGAGTGGTGGCGCCACCTTCGCCTACGCCGCCATTTTCCCTAGGGCAGTCCGCCATGCGCGGTACTGTACGCGGAACCATCTTATTGAGATTAAGCCGCCGGCACGAGAGGAAACTCCTGAAGGACCCTGTAAGATAGCAACGATACATCCTTTAATAACAAATCTATCATCATTCCCTAGAATTTCTGACCGCCGCGACGGCATTTAGCCTACTATTAGCCAACGATCATCGGAATGAATAAAAATCGAAGAGTACATACATGATCGCGACGAAGCTAACTGAGCTCGGTCGCGTGACTTCGGCGCACAATTCATCGCGCTGATCCACGGCGTTGAAGACAAAAGGCAATCGTCGGGGCCGATCTCGCGTAGTGTCCGACCGGTTGCCAGCCGCTGATTGGTCGGACACCGGCTACTGGACCCGGTTGACCCCTAACCCCGGCAACTCGCTCGGCCTTATCGTCTGGAATTGCCGTGTTGGTGGCGAGTTGGTACAACAACGAACGCGCGCCTGCCACGCACACGCGTCCCCGCGTTTTATGACCGCGTACCCGCACGGTGGGAGCGGAATTCTGTGCTGAGCGACAAACAATTGCCGCCAAGTGGCTTAATTGCAGTCAACTAAACAAATGTTCCAACCGTATCTCCCTGACCGTGTGCGGCTCTCTCTCTCTCTTTCCCTCCCTCACCCTCCCTCTTCGGGCAATTTCTTTCTCCGTAAGCCGTGTTTCAGGTCTACCCGACAACGTGTACCCGTATCTCTCTCTTTCTTTTTCCTCTTCGTGCTTTTTTAACCTTCTCTCGTTTTCTTCGTGGAAGAGCTCTTTACGTGAGAATCAGAGGAGGGCATCGTTTCACGGGATTCGTTGCCGAGCCGGACAGTGTGACACGGTTTGTCATCCCGTTAATGTACATGACAAATACAGATCTTGGGGTGAGAGTTGAAACCACTACATTAGCGGACGGGTGTGAATGTACGTGAAACAGGGAGGCTCCGTGTCATCCCCATCGTAGGTATCTCTCATCAGATCTATTTCGAGTGTTTGCAAGAACAATTGTCGGGACCGGTTGACTTTTTATTCCGCATATAAGTGACGCGTTAACGCTTGAAGCCCGGATGTCATCTTATGACGTTATCCATTTTTTTGTGTTTTACACCGTTGGATCGGTTTCTACCGTTTGAAAAATCGGTCTAACGGCTATTTTCATCGTAGAAAGTTCACGCCAGGATACGGTAGAACCGGCTCATGAAATCGTTAACTCGACGCTTCCTCCTGGCGTTAAACGACCAGCCGGGGCGAGTCTGGTCCCCTCATTTTTCTCCGGTGCTTCTTGTTGCCGGCCTCGAAGACGAGCACCGCTCCCGGCTCGTTTCTCATTCGGCATGCTACGTTCCGTCGTAGGTGTATACGGCCGACTGGCCGTGCGCTCGGCGAGATTCCCATTTATCAGGGTACATCCGCCGGAAGTGGGGCGACCCGTGCGTAGGTGAGACGGGGAGAAAGAGAGAAGACAGACGGCCGGGAGAGAGAAAGCCAGAGGACATTGTTCATTAGTACCTGCGACCTTAGGATACCTCGGCCCCAGCCGTCGCATGATTTACGAGTCGCTTTAGGCTGCGGGCCTCCAACGATCGTACGCCCCTGCTTAAGAATCTTTCACCCTTTCTCTAAGAAATTCTCCTTAACTCCTTCGCTATCACTTCATAAAATATAGAAATCGTTGAAATAATGTCATATCGGAAGAATTGAAAATGGTTTATATATAAAAGGTGAAAAAGACCCCGGAAAATCGGAAAAGTCGATCGATCACCGACCGCATCGGTATTATATTAAATTCTTAATAAAAGATTCTTAAAATAACCGGCGTCATTGGAAGTCGAAGCAGCAGCTCGACGATAAAGATACGAGTCGTTGGCCAATAAATTCCATCGATTATTAAAACACACTTCCTGGCCAGCTGACGATCGCCCGTTGCCGCGATTACGAGGCGGAATGCGCGGGAGTATTGTAACGAGACTATCGGTATCTCGAGCATTGTTCGAGCGACGAAACGTTTCTTGGGCGATTTCCCAGGATCGAGGAAACGGGAATAGTAAATCATTGCCCTGTCGCTATTCAAAGGAAGTATTCGTGTCAATGGTCGCCTTTCTTTTCTTTTTCCCTATTTTTTTCCTTTCGTTTCAGAACGAAGATTGTGCAATCGACGTGATGCCAGTGGGCGGAAAGATTGATCGCCGCGTAGATCGAGTAAATGGGTTAATGGATTCATCTTTTACTCGCGATCTGGACTATCAATTCGCGGGACTCTCGTGTCGGCTTACCAACCCCTTTTAATTGTTCGCCTCCCGTTTCAAGATTAATGAACTTGAATTATAATTGCGTGGGTACGTCTCGACGATCCGAAGGACTTTGATGGATGGATGTTGATTTAAATGATCCTCGGCGGACGCGTGTTAAAGGATGGTGGAATGTCTTTATTTCTTGTTACACTTTATGCAAATGATATTTTTGTAAGGTAACTAAAGTCGCTACTTCTTTCGCGGACTTTGTACGCATTCCCCCGATCGATTTTCCAATGGAACGTTATATTTTCAAGATTCTTCCGTCCTCCGATTCGGTTCAGCTGCGATACCGGCCACGCATGGCACGGTCGGAATTTCTCGGTTACATCAGCGGCACTTTTTTGCGCGACTCGGAGGACGGTATGCGCGTACAAGTCGGTCGCCGTTCGTCCTACAACAACGGACAAAGTTGCGACCGGTATCAATTGGCCGTGCTCTCCGCACGGTATACCGGTCGACCTTCTGCAGTTGCAACACGAGACCTGACACAGATAGGAGAGACCCGTTCAAGTCGGACCGTCGTCGGACCAGGCATACGTCTTGCGCGCACGCCTTGCGAAACCGACGGCCGTTCGTTTCAACGGGAAACCCTGATGACGAGGGAAGGTTCGTTCAATGGTGCCGCGTAAAACGATCATGGCAGCCTGCTCGTGAACGTTGAATCACGCGCCTAGGATCATTGGCGTAACTAGGATTTTTCCTTAGGGAAATTAGCTAGCAAAGTGTTACCTGAAGCGACCAATCATGGCGATCGCGGGTGATATCAATGCCTGGTAGTATTCATTAAAGCAGCTTTCGATTTTTCTTCGAGCAGGCTCGTTATGGTGTAATTGGGTTCCGAAATATAATGTAATTGAAAATTATGAAATGTAGCGGTGTCTAAATTTTAATTTTAATAGAGACTAATTTTGTAGCCGATAAATTAATTCCGATTTCGCATCGACTCCGTTATATTTCCGAGCCTAATCGATTCGAGATCGATATAGTATAGCTGGGATCGGAAATATAGTGTGATTATAAATTAAAACGTGAAACACAGCGGTGTCTGAGTTTTAATTTTAATAGAAGCTCTTTAATTTTTCAACCGAAAAATTAATTCCAATTTCGCATCGACTGCGCTATATCTCCGAGCCCAACTATACAGCATCGATCCAAGATTCTCGACGTGCCTGAATCCCGTCTCTCACGGCACGTCGCCGAGACGAGGCGTAAGTAATTTGCGTACGGACGAACCGCAAGCCACCGCCGCAAGCCACCTCTCGATCCGGGACAATAAAGTCCACGGCCGTTCCGTGGGTGTGCGGAAAGTCTGCCGGTGTGTTTCTTCGTGGCGCAATCGCGAGGACAATCGCGATTCTATGAAACTCGTGCACGATTGACCGCGGGATCGAGAAGTCCGGCTCTGATTTCTGGCTGTCGTTCGACTCATTTACAGCCTGGAAATATTTTCATTTATTCATCTTTCATTGAGAATATCGTTGTATTTAACCGGTACAGCATCTATCGATTGAAAACAGTATTTCAAACCGTTTGTTCTTTCAATTTTATCCAGCTCCGAACGCCAGTCACCGATGGCCTTCGTGACAGTAAACGTGTTAATTCACAGTTTTTCCAATGAGCAATTCTAAGAAATTGCGTAATAACGTTGCCAAAATCAACCCGACGTTAGCATTTATCGCGAGGAGTGTTCGAAGGAGGAACGGGCGAGAACCCTTCTGCGAGAGTTTCAGAGCCCTTTGCACCTCGACGACACTTCTCGCGTGAGAAAACCATTCGAATGGGTGACAAGTGGCGGCATACACTCTAACCGCACCTTTGCATCTTGTTGCAGGAAAACATCTCGACCCCAGAGCCAGCCGACATATCCGAGGAGGATCACTACTCGAGTAAGCAAAACCTTTCATTAACCGTTCGCAGATCTTACCGTTTCTTTAATATATATTTATTTCATTCTTTCTCATTCATGTCAGAGATGATCAGACCGCGAGAATAATTTCCTGCGTTACTCGGGTGTCTCCTTTCATACCCAGCACTTCGGGAAAATGTTCTGTTTTCGAAATGGAGTAGTTCTTTTCAATTAGGCCTCTAATTCACGAGACACCCGGGTAGACAAAAATTACCCGGATATCTCACCCGTAATTTTATTCCCGTTTATCAGATGTTTAGAATTTTCTCGAACTCAGGGAACAAAAGGGGTTCGAACCGACGTTCGTTGTCCTTTGGACAGGTCAGGACACGGTCGTTTCGAGAATCTGACCCAAATCGTACGCGATGGCGTCGCGTTTCTGCATTATTGAACGGGCTTGAATGATTTAGACGTCACGCCGTTCCCGTCAGCCGCCAACTTTATCCAGCTGCTAATAAATCTCCCTCTTTCTTTCTTCCTTCCTCTATCCGCTTTCGTTCTGCCGTCGCTCGAGTGCCCTTCTACGTGTCACTGCTAATTCTCTCGCTCGATCGAATCGACTCTGCAATTGGAGGGAACTCTGGAGACCGGCATAGTAAGCTTCAAAAGTTTCTCCCTTCATCTTGTTTCAATAAACACCTTCGGTACGGATGTCGTCATAAGATGACGATATTAAAAATCAGTTCTTTTCATGAAATGGCACTTTCCGCCTTATTAGGATTCATTTCAAATTTAAATGACATTTAGGTGCAATTTATTCAATTTTAAATTATGTTTATTCAGTATATCTTATTGTATCTTATATTCATTATTATCTTCACAAAGAATGCAGGATGGCAAAATATATTTTTTTTTAAATTTTTTCTCGTCGCATTTGAATTTTACAATAGGCACCTGGTACTTTGACGTATAAAAGCACGGCAACCTGTTCGAAAACACGTTCGCTGAATCGAGCCAGTCGCGGTCCGCGTTACGGACGAGCGACGTATTTATTAGCATGCACCGACATTTCAACCTCGTAATCTCGTTACCGCGGCCTCTTACATAAAAGAACGAGATGCACTCGCGCCTCGCGCGATGACGTTGCCTCGCGGTTCTGAGAAACAACCGATTAATCAGACGAGGATGCTCGCCGACCTCCTCTTTCGTCGATGATCCCGCAGCATTTCGATCGAATGAAATTGTTCTTCGCACGTACCGCGACAGCCAGCACGATATCAATCGACATGATGTGTTTGCACCCGGTGTTGAGACTGGTTTACATTGCTAGAGGATAATAGTGCAAGTAAATTCATACGCGTACACTGGTACTCCATTTTTATTAACTTCTAATGCCTGGTTTATATTGGTAGAGTAAATGGTAATTGCGACACTTTGATTGCCATGTCATCCATGTTTAGGTGACACATGATTTTGCAAAGGAAATGAGTATCTTGAGTATTAGGAATACTTTTAATTGCCTAATTAGAAATATTTTTATTAGGTATTTGGAATACTGGATAGTAGGAAATGAAATATTCTGAGAGTTGTGGGTGGGTTCTGGGGTGGGCCAAGTCCCTTAGAAATTTTGGCAATTTGGAATTTTGGAATTATGAAATTCTGAAATTCCAGAATTTTGTAATTTAGGAAGTATGAAATTTTGTAATTTAAGAAGTCTAAAACTTTACAATTTAGCAAGTCTGAAATTTGGAAATTTTCTAACTGGAATTTTGCAATTTTAGAGCTCGAAAATGTTGAAATTCTGAAGTTTTAGGATTCTAGAATTTTGGAATCTGAAATTTTTCAAATGGCGAAAGTCCACATTTTTAAGGAGGGGCCAGTCTAGATTTTTGGGGGCCCAGATCCACCCCAACCCCTATCTAGTTTTCCAATGATACTTTTTTCCAAATAAAAATATTAACTAATGAAATTTTCAACAAAGTGTGCATGGCAGTCAATGTGTTATAAAAGGGTATTAGAGAAATGCACCAAGTTAAATCTTTTTCCTCATTTCTTCAAATTTCGCCCAACTGGGCATCGAGTCAGAGGAGTTAATTGCTATTTCGACACGACCGCCGAAACGTAACGATTTCACGGTTCGTTTAATGAGCTTGCCTGCGCCAAAATTCTTCAGAATACACGAAATTTCCTGTGGAACTTGTTGCGGAGCTTGTTCTTTACTCATATGCGACGCGAGGAGATCGATAATTGAACGATCAAGATAGACTGCTGTACTCATCGGGCATGAGGTTTTAATTGACACTCGACGAACTCCCTGTCGCACTTTTGCGTCACATTTACTCTGCCTCTATAATATTTCTTTTATTTTTTATAATTATTAAGAACTCCCTGTGAGCAACCTGGGTCATTTATGTCTACGACTAATTTTTGTGCCATTTTTAATTTTCAAAAAATCTAAAAAAATCCTGTGATAATTATTGAGAGCTCTATTTTAAAATTCACTTCAGACATAAACGACTCAGCTTGTCTATAAAGGATTTTTATTTATTTATCAAATAATAGGCAAATGCTCGATGAGATAAAAATTTTGTTAGACATGAACTTAAAATGATTTTTCATAGGATTCAGAACGAAGAGGTTCATTTTTCTTCATGACACGCACTTCTCCGTTTACGTAATTTCGGTTTTCCATTCGTTTTTTCTGTCTATGTTGACTCGACCACTTTTTTTGCTAGTTACATAATCATAGTTACTTCTTGGAGATACGAAAACAAGCATACAAGATTTTTTCAATCGAAAATCATTTGTCTCGTGACAACTTTCGAGTTAGATTTGAAAATCTAATGTACAATCTTCCAAATTGATGTATTCTACGAAACGTCTTCATCGCATTTTATTTGTACGTGCAGCAACCCTTGCTTGGAATTCGAACGAGCTTACCTGTTGATGCGATCGAATGAAAATTCTGGAAACGCGCGATCGGTGACGAAACTGTTAACGTAGTTGCATTTTCGCGCGAGTGAGCTTGAGAATTAGTCGAATGCCGGGGAATTTCGATAGTTTGACCTGTTGCGCCGTCGAACATCGGGAGCTTCGATCGATCGAGAAACGAATCAAGCATATTCTATCTGATTTGTCCAAATTCCGATATAATTGTCCTATATTAAACAACATTCACGTTGAATTTATTCTGAACACAATCACTAAAACTCAACACAATTACAATACAATTTTAAAACGAGCACAGAAAACCAAGTAATATTCCTCTATGACACAGTAATTAACAGGTAATACATTTCCTTCCTTGCTCATTCACAGTATAGTCGGCGCAGAAATCTAATTCGTGTTTTTCAAATGTGAAGAGGGTAATTTTCAATTCAATTTATTATTTTAAATATTTAAATTTATTTCTCAAAGTTGGATGTTATATAAAATTATTTAATTACACTGTACAGCATCGAAAATAAAAGCACGCTATATTTCTGCGTCCGACTATACCTTTCCTTAAATTCGCCCTTCAAGAATGTTTCCTGTCATCAGTCCGGTTCCAAAAGTCGGCCATCGATTCTCACCAACCCTCTATCGGCACCATTTCATCGTTATTAATCATGCCCTGAGACCAATTGGCACTTTTAATTTCGGCAGGCGCGTTCATGAAAGACCCGGATAACCTGAAGCTGATGCTGCTCGCGTGGAATTATAATCTTCAACAGCGGGCTCAGGCTCAGGCCCAGGCCCAGGCACAGGCTCAGGCCGCCAACGCGGCCCTATCGCCAAATAACTCCTCGACAACCACGGCCACCACCGTTGGCACACCTGTCACCAGCCAATCGGCCATATCCACGGCAAACAACACCATTAACAACTCCACACTTACAGGTAACACCTTATTTCATCGACGAAATCGCGAGCTAGTGAGTGTCCTCGGCTTATTTACAGTTTTCATTGCCGCGATCGCGCGGATTCCGCGAATAAAACGAACCAAGAGGATGCCGATATATATCGTTGGGGTTGAAATTTAACAGGGGCTGTTTATTGGCATGAACGAAGGAACTTGCTATTTTTTTATTTTTATTTTTAGTATTGTTTGTTGCTGGCACTGGTTTACAGTACGTGTTGTAGTTATATTCGTTGTTACAGTATTTTGTAGCTTTCATTTGTTTAAACAGAAATTTTAATTGATCTAATATCGGAAATACGTGAATTTATTAATAAGCTGTTTTAATTTTAATCATTTCTTAAGAATTTTGCATGAAGCTGGGAAATTATGTTGTTTTCGAGCACTTTCATTATTTTTTAAATAATTTCTTGATACTTTTTTAAATTTCTAACAGAGGCAGTTCAGAAGAACTACAGAAACTTCTGATTTATTTAATAATCTGAAATTTGCAAATAACTTTTAACAAAAGTAACGTGTTCTTTCAAATATCGTTTCTTGTATAAGTAGAAGAAGATCTGAAATATGTTCGGTACAGGAGGCAGATGGATAAAGAACATCGAGCTTGGTTTCTCTTACGAAATCCTGCGAGCGAGTTGAAAAGGATTCCGCCGCATTCGAGGCGTAATCGCGTCGCGGCGGAGACTTCAATGCTCAAGTTTCGCGTCCTTCTCCGACGAGCAATGGTGAATTGCAGGTTTCGCGGGGCCAAGGTGTACCGGCTATTTAGCTCATGCGAGTTTTGTCGTTGTGCCTCGACGTGACTAATGGATTGTCGGGCTGTGACGTGCTGCGTAGGAAATTCACTGCTCCTTCTTTGGCCCGTGAAACCGAGCCGTTTCGACGACAACGACACGGTTCTCCGTTGTTGATCGGCCGTGATTAACGCCGCTAATTAACCGTGGGCTCGTTCGACGTGTCACCCACGCGTCGACCATTATTGTGTCGCGTGGTTGCAGGTGAACCTAGTGGGGAGAGTAAATTTCGTGTCTTAAAAGATTGATCGCGCAACGGTGATTTTTCACATTTTCCAATGGATAAAACATGGGGAAAAAGTATTTGCAAAATTTCAGTAAATAAGATAAATAATTTATCGAATTTCAGGAAGATCCATCCATCGTAATTTTGAATGTTTCGAAGAGTTTTCATCTTTGTAAATCAGAGAATCAAGTATATTGATCGTCTAGCGTAGCAAGTAGAAACTATTTCAAATATTTACTTAGATAAGCAAACAATTATTTCTTATCTTTCATTGAAGCTAGTGCAGTATGCAGTTATACGAGCGTTCAAATCATCAGATATACGAACCCGTGTACACTGATCTTATCAAATCAGACATTTCATTCTTTGTTTCTCTTTTTCTCACAAGAACGAATCGATTCAGTTACACGAGTTCACTGTCAAGTCTGATATTCAAACTATTCCTTTCCCTTTCCATGAAACATTCATTGACTTGTGTTCGATGATAATCAAGAAACTATAAACAGCAACCTGTTTCCTCTGTTTTCTCGTCAATTCCTGAAATTTAAAATTTATTTATTCAACACAATTTTTATTATTCGTAAGAAAGACTCTGGCTACCGTTGGACAGAAGGGTGAATTTCGACCGCCAAACGGTCAATTTCGAAACAACCCCCTTTCTCATCCCTTAGGATGATGAAACGAGTTAAGATTCGTTGCGGGTAGAATCTCGTCGAGAGAAGCAGGCACTCCCCTTTCCTTTTTTCACGACCCACGGGTCCGCAGAACGGTTCAGTTAGGCGAGGTTGCGGAAGGATAATTCACCGTTGCCCTCTGCCTCTCCTCTTGGAGGCATCCTTAGTGGCAAACTGGTTCCGAGACGGCCCTCTACATCTCAGACGTGGTCATTGCGTAATGAACCAGCCGACGAAGTCGCGATGCGATGGTACGTGTGCAACCAGACCAGAGACGATGGTTCCACCTTCCTTCGGAGTCGCCTTTTCCCTCTTCTCATTCTCCCCGTCCTCTTTCGCAAATCGGTTTCGCGATAAATCGACGCGGCCTCAGCTTTACGATCGCCTCGGAAAAATTGCCAGGGAAAATGGTGGAGTATATTTCATGTTACTTTACTGACGTTCCGCCCTCCTTCGTTTGGTCTGTTATTATAATTTTGGTAATTTTTTTTTAATTTGACGTGGTTTTTGTTATGGGTGCAAATGAGAAATTTTCTGTCGCTCTTTTTTAATTTTGGGACTAGAGTAGCGAACGAAACAGTAGCTGAAAAAATACATCATTCTTCGTGTCCAATAAAACATATCTCGGACAGCAATAGATTTCTCGAATGAATTCTTCCAAGAAAGCAACTCCTCTTTTCCGTCGCCGAAGAGGTAAGCCCGAAGAAAACAACGAATAAATCTTCGTCCCGTCATCGTGCGGTTATCTCGATTTTTAATCAGTTAATATACTCCTTAAGATGCTCAAGTTGTGCCTTAACGGTAAAGAATCTTCCTTCAACGATGTTTGCCAAAGAGAACACGTATTGCATGGTAGACGATGACCATCCAGCGATGGTCAAAGCTGATTTTACATAACAAAAGCGATATTTTCATGTGTCTTTATCCGTTTCTGAAAGATCATTTCGTCGAATCTCTTCATTTTAGTCGCGTATAACCATGAAGATTTAAATTGATTATCTTGAATAATTTCATCATGTACATTATGATAATTAATTTGTTAGTGGCTTATTAAAATGACCCTAGGAAGAATTATAGAAAATTTCAAGTAGTATTAAGTGCCTTAGAAATAAAAATAAAACTGGGATCATTTTCACTATGTTAATTAATATATTGATAATTAATCAAATGAAAAAATAATTTAAGCAAAAATTTAAAAGAATTTCAAATATTATCAATATTATAGAAAATAGAAAGCTTAAATTAAATATTAAGGGATGTTACCCTAAATAATTGCAATTATAACATATGGCCATTTTCACTGAATTAATGATCCACGAATATTCCAAAGAAAACACTGAACTGACAACACGGGAACACGATTCCTCGAGATAGAGAAAACTGAACAAAAGTCCCGGTTCGCGTTATCAGGAATCTTCGCGAGGAGGAGCGCAGATTATTCCGTCATCTTTGCAAATGTCAGTGACCATTAAGGGAGGGAGCGTGGTTCTTTTTTTCCAGAAAGCTGAATTCCTGCTGGAAGATTCAAAAGTGAGATTACAGTTACCGCTTGCGAAACGCGAGTTTGCTCGCCTCTACGTTTTCCCCGTGGGTTTTGTTTTTCGTTAGCGGAATCTCGTAACGCGAAATGGGGTTCCCTTATCGGAAAATCGATTTTGCGAAACGTTCGTGGGCGAACAGGCGTTGACCAGGAAGACAAAAATGCTTCGCGGACAAAGGATACCTGTGTTGTTATGTAAATTCATTGATAGAGTGAAATCTCTCCCTGTCGCCTGTGCTTTCGATTTTCGATTTGATTTGAGAAGTTCGAATATTAATTCTAATATTAACGTTTATTTGCTTTAAATAAATCTTGTTTAACCCTTTGAGCCTGGGTCGATTGTGAAAGAGTTTCATATATTGGAGAAATAATTTTTCAAAGAACAGTGTAAAATTTAGAAAATTAAATTAAAGTTTGAGCTCTCTCCATGGTCCGCCGTCCAAAAGTTAATTAATGTATCTTAATAGATAATTCTACAGTTAGTAGAATCGTTCTAAGATTTATTTTATTATCAAAGGTAGTGATTACGCAAATTATTAAAACTATATCTTCCGTTAAGTAACAAAAAATCGAGATTGAAGAAAAATGAATTTCAACACTTGACAAGATCAAAAGATAGAAACTTCTCGTTCTCCCGTCGTCCTCTCATAAATCCAACAGATAGATTTCTCTTTTCCTTGAAAAATATATCCTGTCGTCGTTCACGATTTTCCATCGACAGAATATCGAAATTCCAAATCTCATGTTCTGCAGACGCTAGCCTCGCCAACGCGATAAAGAATCTTCTCTTTAATGGACGGTGACATTTACGAAAGCGGCGGGAACGGACGCCTGTTGCGAAGCGAATCGTGTTTATAACGATTTTCTCGTATGGTTATTAGCTCGATCTAAGTTTAATACTTTCCTTTTCCCTCGGCAATCGTACGTGTCGCGATACGATTTTCGGATAAGCTAACAAAATGTATTCTTTCAAATTAAGGAATATTCAACAGGCAGAGCGTGTCGGATATCCTTGTTCGAATAAATTACACAATGAAATCTTACGAAAAGATTAATACTTTCTGAAATGAAAATTGTACGTTCACGCGTGTATGCCCGGCGTTGTTTCGCCGCTTCGCTCACGAGCGCTCGGGCAACGAGATAAAACACGGTGCTGTGCGGTTGGTGGCTCGTAGCCGTCCGTGGGCGTGCGCCAGCTCGTCCGTGAATTTTGTTGCACGGCCACGCACGTAGCGTGGCTAGAAAAAGAGGAAGTCGCCGGGGCCAGCCGGGTATTAGTTTCCTTTTGCGGGAAGCGGTTGAAGGAACGAGGAGGACGAACTGCCGGGTGGGGTGGCAGCGACTGATTTCAGGTTCAGACCAGCGGCCAGTTCAGGAACGGTTCTGGTGGGATTGGGATTGGTAACCGGCTTTCTAGCCAAGCTAGCCGGGTTCACCGGCTATCCCCTGGGCCCCCTCTGTTTTGCAACGACGTCCATCCGGGGAACGGGTGTCGGGGAACCCTCGCACCCATCGACTTTTCGAGCTTAAGGGGCTATACCAATGTAACACTTTTGAAAAGTCGATTTTTTTTTGCATTTTTTCAAAGTCTATTCTCTCTAGAATATCATATTAAAATTTTAAGGTCGAATCTCAAATAGTTTAGGAATGGCAGCGTTCTAAAGAGTAACTGCTGGCATGTCAGAAACGGATCGCGTTTTTCTCAAATTTCCTGCAGCTCTAACTCGAATACAAATTATTGCATCGACTCAAAACTTTTTCAGCCTGTTCAGTACATGTTTTGCCATACCATGAACTAAGATTTTTTTGATTGGATGAAAAATGTCAATTTGGCATTAAAAAAACTACTATTTCTTTAGGCTAAATTCCAAACTTTTCTTCAAAACTTCGCCATTTTGTCAGATTTTGATATTTTTCTAAAATCCTAGTTCATGATACGAAGAATACCCTCTAGTTTAACAGCGTTTTTGTTATTTTTCATTTTAAGCACTCAGGCGGCGGTAATTACTGCAACAGTGGAGGAACTTTTTGGAGCCCTGGGAGATAGCGCATAAGTCGCTTGTTTTTTATTATTTTTGTACCAAAAAATTACTATAGATATATGATTTGTAACTAAATACATTCCTGAAGTTTAAAAACAGAAAATCACCTAATTTTAGAGCGGTCACACTGGTATAGCCCTTTAATTGAATATCTTTGAAAAATATCTTTGAAAATCCTCTCACCTATCCCGTCTGTATTTCAATCGATTTTCTCGAGCGTCGAGATCGAACATCTTTGGAAAATTATCAATTGAACTATTGGTTCTTTCGAGGCTGATAATTCGAGTGTTTCCCATCAAAAAATCCTTCCAACAACAACAAACACGACCAAACAGGGAAATCCTTTCCCTGACCAGGGACAAGGGTGGGGAGAGTCCGTTCCACTCGCCGCGTTCCTCGTTGCCCACGAATTCTTCGTGGCGAGCGTGTACGAGCGCAAGAACCAAGGTGCAGCAACCTCGATGCATCGTTACTAGCGGAGGAAGAGAGGAAGAGAGCCGGGTGCTGCGCCGCCTCCTGGACGAGGGTCCAGTTTCCTGGGTCGTCTACTCGCGCGTTCAGTTACTGGTTCTACCGGAATCTTCCTGGAAGCGTGCGTGCGTAGCTCTGCGTGCGATCGTTGAACGGGGAATTTAGAATCGGGGTTAGTGCAGGGTGCTCGCGGATGCCCGCCGCGTACGCATTTTCTACCTTGGGATTTTGTCCCGCGGTCCTCCGTTTCCGGGATGACCGCGCAATTTCTCGCCGCCGAATTATTTAATCGTTGATCTTGTTCGAAACGCTGCTGGCCTTTCTCGACTACTGGTTAGACGGCTCTTTCTGTCCAAGCGTAAGTTCCTCATTCTTATAGGGGTGCAAAGGGGGTTGAAAGTTCTTGTTCGATCATTTTTCTGGGATTTCTTTTCGAGGTGTTTGATAAATATTCTGGGATTATTTATCTAGTGAAAAAAAAACAAAAATTGAATAAGACCATATCACTCCACGCAAGTCTACCCAGTTTTCTGCCCGTTTTCCCGTTGCCAGGCACTCTCGTCCTCATTCTCTCACTCTCTCATTCATTCCTTAAAACTAACAATAAGAAGCCAGACACCGGGTCTGCATCGTGTCATCCTACCGCGCCTGCAGTCAACCCAAACTCTGGGTGACCCTGCCATAAACAGTGCCCACTCGAGGGCCACGCTTGCAGGCCCGCAATCCCACAATATTTTCAGAGGTTTTATCAAATTTTTTTATAGATCAAAGTTGTACCATTTGTTGGCACTTCGAATTTTGATAGAAATTCATAGATATTTATAATTTCCCTAAAACTTCGAGCTTAGCCCGTTATGCCAATCAGAGAGCGATTCTCGAGCACCGAGTTAACTCGTTCTTTCCCGTTTAACGTCGGTTCATATCATTTCGAACGATCAATTCCGTGGACAAATTGCTGCTCCGGTGGATCTCGTCCGAATAATTCGAAGCTTCGGATAAGAGGTACGCCAGTGTTGGCAGCCTTGACTCGGAGGCGTCTCTTAAGAGCGTTTCCTTTCAGCGGCAAGAGAAAAAATCGTCGACCTGTTTCCAAAACCCGTAATAAGTCTAAGTAGATCCCTTCCACGAGCCGCAAGAAAGAGTCGCGCTGTTCCATCGCCGAGATGCCGGGAGAGAATGTACGGGCAAAAGGTGCTTTCACGAGGATGTTGGCGAGGACAGGTACGAAGCGAGAGGCTACAAACGCGAAACCGTCGAGTGTTGCGGATCGCGGGTAGGGAGTGCCTCAGGGGAACCGTAAAGAGGCTACCTCTGGCTCGCGAACTTCTGCCACTTTCCAGCTGCCCTCTGGATTAGACAGGATGGGTCCAATATTCTCAAGCGATTATCACTCGTGAATAAATCTTGAAATTATCATTCCTTCGCCTGAAGAGTATTCGAATATTTGGGTGTCGTTTAATTTAATTGGTTCATTCAGGATTCATCAGAATTTTGACGAAAATTCTTGCAGAAATTCCTCTCCGTTTGTTGAACGGATAGATTGCTCTCAACGATCAATCGGTTCGTGAAATTCCAAGGAACGGGAAACGAAGCTTCGGGAAGAGAATTGGAGAGCGTCAGATGCGGGCAAGTTCCGTGGAACTTATTTGAATTGTCGTCGAGAGCAAGCGCAACAAGTTGACAGACGCTGTTCTAGATGCGGCGATAAAAAGTTCACGGTTTAATGCCGAGTTACGCGAACCGACGTCGATGTAAATTTCGAACGGAACGTTTCGCCTCGACGCGGTTCGCGATCCTCGGGGGACTTGTAATGGGAGCAAATCAGAAGCAAATCAACCTTTTTGAAAGGAACTTATTATATTTAAGCATTGAAGATGTAAGATCATCTTAACTTTATCTTCATGTAGCAACGAAAGGGTTAAAAGTTTAACTTTCGGATGGCGGATCATGGAGAGAGCCCAGATTATAATCTAATTTAATTTCCATAATTATTCTTCCACCATATATATAAAAAATAATACACCTAATTTCGGGTTAATAATTCTGTATTTATTTTGTAAAATTTGGTCACGATTGACCCATGCTCCGCCGTTCAAGAGTTAACAAAGACACCATCGTATTCGATGTTTCAGACTCTCGAAACGGTTCCACGGAGTTGGTAGACATGCCCGCCGGTACCGTTCCAAATTTGGGAGCCGTGGCCGGTGTTGGCAGCGAGGACATGGCATCCTTGTGGGCATCTTACGCTATGGGACTGAAGAAGACGCCGCCGCCAGCGTCGTCAGCGACCCCCTCGCGATCCGATCGCGATCGTGAATCGAGCCCGGCGGGTGGCGAAGGTACGGGGAGCGCTCACGACGAGACCAGCAGCAGTGGTAATAAAGAGGACGAGGATGACGACGACGAGGATCCCGACGAGAGGTTGGACCCCAGACACCACGACCCGGAGCGTCAGAAGGCTTTCAACGTGAGTCGCGTTTTACGTAATTCTCGCGGTCAACTTGTTTCATTTTTTCTTCTTCTTCTTCTTATTTCCTGGCCGAGACGAAACGAAATGGGAGGCTACCTCGACCAGCCAGGCGTGATTAATGAACCGAGTCGGAGATCGCAGACGGCTTTTGGTTCTCCTTTCGAAACGAGAATAATTCTGCTCTCGGAGATGTTTCAATGCTCCACGCTTGTTTATGACAGTGCCTTTCATGAAGAGTGACTTCATCTTAAATTGTTCGTTGTTTGAAAAAATCTTTCCAATGAAATTTCTTCACTTGTGGACTAGGGACAAAATTATTCGGGTATTTTATTAGACACGTGAGAGAACTTTTCTTTTATTCTGGCTTTCCTATCGAGGATCTCAATCCGGGTACTCGGATATTTCATAAGTTAGAAAAAATACAGACCCAAATATTTTTTTTTTCATATAAACGCAATTCTAAAGGAGGAAAATCACTATAAAATCTTAAAGACGCTTTTACTTGAGCAAAACTTTCCACGTTAATTTAATTGAAATCAGTATGATCCGTCGATAAGGTGTTAATTATCTCGAATAAACGCAGCTAGCACCTCGCAACACCTGAAACCGTAACCAGTCTCTTGCTCTAACCATTTCCTTCCCCGACCGTTGGCTCGCATTAAACCGGAAACGGCGAGTTTATTGCGGCTAACATTACCAGCGAGCGTCGGGAACCGCGTAAAAAGATACGAAGTTGTTCGCGCGTTCGCGGCAAGGGAAAGGAAACAACGTTGCGGGAGGGTAGAAAAAGAGGCGGTATTCTCGTTCGAATGAAAGCTAAGCCGAGCTACTATTGGACTTTTCTCCCCGAAAAAGCCTCAATTATCGTAAAGTTTTATGAAAACAACGTCGCGGCGCGGCGCCACGTAGCTCGCTCCCTTTTCAACGTCTTCCTCCAACCCTCTTCAACGACGGAATCTGAAATCCAACCGGGGCTCGCAGATGGCCGTGAAGCCGGCTACCGAGCTGCTCCTTAATTAATTACAATTAGTTTAATAGAACCCCGGTACGACTCCCACCACCGCGAAATGCTTAATTCCTTCGAGCAAAGTGTACAGGGCTCCGTTTAATTCATTCCGTCGTCTGTCCGCGTCCTTTTACAGATGTTCGTCAGGCTGTTCGTCGACGAGAATCTCGATCGTATGGTACCGATCTCGAAGCAACCGAAGGAGAAGATACAGGCCATCATCGATAGTTGCACCAGGCAGTTCCCGGAATTCGCGGAGAGGGCCAGGAAGAGGATCCGAACGTACCTGAAGAGCTGTCGGAGGAACAAACGCGGCAAAGAGGGTGCACCCTGGGATGCCGTGAGTATTCGAATTAAATTGAAAATAATTTGAAATATTAATTAAGATTTCTTGGAGTTTATTTTATAAAGATCCACCCCCTTCTCTTTTACAAAATTATTTTAATTGGAATTTTTAGTAATTATTCTATCAACTATTTAGAAAAATTACTATAAAAATAATTTCCAGTTATATCGAAAACGTTACGACCGACCAAGGAAGGTCAGCCGCGAGAGTCCATGGATTCTCGAGGTCTGAGTCAAGTTCGGTCTTTTGGTATGCGACGATCACGTGAGCGGTGTGTTTCTTTTTAGGCGAGGCCCACTCCGGCACACTTGACCTCCGTGCAGGCCGAGCAAATTTTGGCAACCGCCTGCGAAAATGAGAGCGACAACGCGAAACGCATGAGACTCGGTATGGAGCCAGTCTCGCAGCCCATGCCAACTCTTCCGGCCGCAACGGTGAGTAAAATTAGAATGAAAAGAACACGATCGTTCTTATTCGCTCGATCTTTCTGTAACGCTTTCTTTTCGATCGATAAACGCATCTATTTTTTACTAATTTCTTCTATAAAATTCGAGAGGCGTCCTAAAATAAAAACACGCGAAGAAAAGTAGAATCGTGTTCGCGACTGTGAGCAAAGATCTTCGCTCGTGACGCAACACCGTGGACGATAAAGTTTTCCATGAAAGTTGTCGGCTCCGTTCGTAAAATTATCGCTGGTTCAGATCCGAGCATCGGGCTCCTGCGCAACGCTTCAAAGCTTGATACGTGAAACGAAGCTAGGATTGATATAGGTACACAGAGAGAGGCCGACGATAACCCCGTGGGTCGCGCACCTCTCCCACTCTGATGCAACCCACACAAGCTGACCACGTTGTACGCGGAACGACGGAAAAATCGAAATATTCTCCGGTCCAGGAGTCGTCAACGAGCTTTGGATCGGCCGATTGCGTGCCGCACCGATGTACCAGAGCCCGCTTCGAAATTTCGCTTAAATTCCAACATCGAAATAGCTTTCCCATCGGTATTTCCCGACCTAGCTGCGAATCATTGTCCATGGTTAAATGGAAATTAATATTCCACCAGAATCGTTACCAAGAATGAGTCTCTGTTTTCGAGAATCATCGAAAATGATTGATGTAATGTTAACAATAGTCAGGATTAAATTGTTGCAAAAATGAAAGAAGAATAGTAAAAGTAGATTTACAGTTCATTACAAAATTTATTTAAAAGTGACAAATTATCGAGCGTCTACTGTATATGTACAGGGTGTTCCATTTAACTGCCTTTTTCAATTATTTTATTATTTGATGCTTCCAGAAGAAATTAGTGTGTTTTAAATAATTCAGAGTATCTGACTTTATGCGGTTCTTTTTAATTGAATAATTATTCAATTAGGTGGCTAAATGAGAATTAATTTTGGAGGATCTTATTTGACCTACTTACACGACACAATGTACAAATTGTTTCCTGGAAATGCTTGCAAAGACGCAATTCATTGGGTGAAAATAAGTTGAATGGTTTATCTTTGTACGTTTCGGAGATAATTGAATTCGATAATCTGTCTAGTACATGCGTGACAAACTAAAAATTCGTTTTTGCGTTTCTAAAACGTTATCAACAGACATTGCCAAACGATTTCACCGTCTTCATTGACGTTGTCGAAAGATAATTTATTTATTGTTATTATTAGATGCTTTTAAAAATATTTTCATGATCAACAGAGCTGATAATCAACTAATTAAAAGAAAGTGATCAAACAAGTATTAAAAGTAAAATTTATTAATGCAAATTGGTTGAAAAAAGGATTACAAAGAAAATGTTACATTTCATCTATCAAAATCATTTGTCTTCATTTTCTAATTCCTATCTCCTGTACCTTTATCGTTCTTCAGATAAAATTCCCTATAAGGAGCTAGGGATCCCTAGATAGCGCCATCTACAGATATCATCCACCATTTCGTTTTTCACTACCCTTTCACAGTTCGTTCAACTTGATCATATAAAAAGCGCAGAATATCCCCTTCCAGAATAAAATTGATCGGTATTAAGAAAATCCCCTTATTGATCAAGCACCATCATGGTACCTAATCCTCCTTAGGTCCTTCCGAATATTGGTCCAGCCAGTTCCGACTCCCTTGTTCGACGGCAAGAAAGCTAGAAACTCGGTGTTTCTCGCCTCAACTTTATCTACTTTGAAAATCCTTAGCGAGCACGAGGGAGGGAGAGTGAAGACAGAGGGAGAAAGATAGAGGGAGAGACCGATAACCTCTGCGGCGACCTAAACCTAACCCATTAAGGAGAAGACCGGGGTTCGTGCAACGACGCGGCTATCTGCCGTAGCCACCTATATAATTGACGTCAACGCACACTGCTCGCCTTTCATAAAAACACCTCCCTACATCCGTTCTCCTCTCTTCTTGACGATTTCATTCCTCCGTGCACGGCTGTGCTCTCGTCGTCGTCGTCGTCGCCGTCGTCGTCGTCGTCGTTTCTTCGCCCCCTCTGTGTGCGCTGCCTTTAGCCGTCTTTCTTCTTTCTCGGTCCCGTTCTTCCCCTTTCTTTCGCCACTACCTCTCTTCTCTTTCCTCGAATTAATTTCCTTGGCCGCGAGTCAAGCTTACTCGCGCCTCGACGTCTTCGTACGCCGCATCTGGTCGCATCTCGATCTCTCGTCGCGCGCCTCCCTTTTTGCCGCCATTTTTCATTTCTATCCTCCCTCGACGCCTGCTCCATCGAGCGTACCAACCGTCAGGTGACACACCGTAGCCGGTGAACCGAAGATGATCGGGTCGACGAGTGATCCGCAAGATCGGTCGGTTCATCGCCTCCATCGACGCGTGCTGTTTTTGGTGATTGGTGTTCTTTGATCCCGCGTGGCTGGTCAGCTTCCATGGGACACGGTTCTGTGATACCCATGAACGTGTTTAAGAATCCGACAGGATGAACAGGAGGTTCAGATCGCGAGGAACTTGGCCGGGATACAGTTAAATTGTTATGGGAACGTGATAATCGGTCGATCATGAGGAAGAAGAACCTAAGGGTGGTGCATAAACAGGTGTACGACCGCGTGCAGATCCAGCAGGTACATACGGAGATCTCGTCTCGGAACACGTGATTTCTTCTTTTATTTTAAAAACGTCCGATTGCTCTTTCGCGTGCTTCTCTCGCGTTCAACCGATCCACGATCGCCAACTGACGAAAACTGGGTCAGAATGCTTAAAAATCTGGAGCATGAGATAATGGTTTCTCGCGTGTCCAAGGCGGTGGGGATTCCACGGGGGAGGGATCGAGCCAATCGGCGGAGGCAACAAAATGTAACGATTATTGACAAAAGTCATGCCCCGTGGGAGATTTGAACAACCTCGATTGCGATCGATCTTGTTCACGTATTTGTCAGAATTTTCAGACATCTTCCAAAATTGTTGTATTCTAACTATAAATTTCTCTGTCTGTAATTTGATGAATGAAATTAACACTGATACAGTAGACCATTTATTATTAAGGTTGTATTATGAAAGTTAAAAATTAAAAGTTAGGAGCTTTCATTGAAATTTCATCGGTGTTTAAATATTAATTAACGTGAAATCTTAAAATTTCCGTCGGTAATTTAACGGAAGATGGGGCTAAAATCGAGTGCTTGTTACAGCAAACGGACGTCCGGTCAAGTTTAGAGCATTTCTCGAGTACGCCAGTGAAATCACTTCCGGGAAAGAGGGAGGATACACCGCCGGCATCGCTAACCTCCCTGGCGCCGTTAACCAGTTTGGCGAACTTGCCGAGTAACACCCTCTCTTCTACACCCCTGTCTCTCGCACCCGCGTCGAAACTGCTCACACCGGCAGACAACAAGGGTCTCATGAGGTCAGTATCATTAAATCATCCTAAAATTAACTTAATTATTTTTATTTTAATCTGTAGAATAAAATTAACCGTGGAAGTATAATTTGAACAATATATTTCTGTTCTAATTAGTCAAAAATTAAAACAAAATGAAAACAAAATAGATTTATATTCATCAATAATGAAAGCACAGTCTAGACGAAGTAATACCAAATTTAGACCAACCTCAATGTTCGACTTGGAGTAAAAAGGATTTTGGTAAATATAGATGCTCTATCGTCTTGAATTAAAGATAATGATTATCTTACCGTCCACGGGATTAAATAAAATTTTATCGAAATTTTTTGAATCTAGTTTTAACCACACAGAAGAATACTGTTGCAATTTCTATAATTAACTTCTGTAATCAAAACTGTAATTAGTTCACGATACGATCGAACGAAAGATAATAAACAAATGGGATTCTACTTCAAAGATCCCTTCAAAATTTCTATCAAAATGTTTCCCAATCATTTAAAAAAGAAATAATTTATCAATTATCAGAATTTTTCTCAAATTTATCATCGACGATGGAGTTAACACGAATCGGTGTTCGACGATCGAGAAAAATTACGCGTCTGTTCTCGTAGCCGATCAGCCGGCTGCTCATTCTCGCTTCGTGATCTCTCATTCACACCGATTCGAGTCGGCCACGACGGAGGAGTTGCAGATAAAACGGTTGGTAGACGGTCAAAGATCACGGAGCGAGAGAGAATGCCAGAGGCAGAATTGCGCGGAGCTAATCAATGTTATGGCTTATCGCTAACACGAATCTCGTTTGCGTTTTTCAGCCAGGCGACGATAGTCAGCTCGTCGACCGTTAATGGTGTTGCCAGCGGCGGTGCACCCACGGCGATGTACAGACCAAATTTCAGCCAGGCGTTCCAGCGTGCGGGACCAACCGTCCCGCCAACCCTTTCGGCTGGACTCTACCCGACCCAGAGTTTCACGTCGGGCCTATTGAGCAACGGTACACAAAGTAATATTCCTTATCGGTGTTCTTATGAGTTCGCTTCTTGCCCTCTTACCTCAGCTTTTCAGGTCCGCGAGATTTCTTAAAATGATCTCCGACGACCTGAAAACATCCGAGTAAGAATTTACCGCGAACTGAGAATTTTTCTTTTTAATTTCTGCCGTTCTGTGTATGCTATTTTAATTCAAATATCAACCCCTTCAGTGTTGGCTTTAAAAAAAATTTAATAAAAAGAAATGCTTCAAGCTGCCTTGATAGAAACTATCCAATACCCATCTAACTTTAATTAATTTTTCAGGACCAACGGATCTGAGCATGAAGAACACGAAGCCGCTGCTCAGTCACAAGTTGAACGCGACGGAAATGACGGCCGTCAGGCAATTGATCACCGGATATCGAGAGTCCGCGGCGTTCCTCTTGAGGTCCGCCGACGAGCTCGAGCAACTGTTGCTTCAGCAACCATAGAGCTACGTGTACGTAGCCGGTGGCCAACAACTGGGCTCGTAAGTCTCCTCTGGCGAGGATGGAAACGGAGACATGAACGCGAGCACACGAAGCACAGCTCCGTTTACCCTGTCGAGTATACCGACCGTCGGTAACGAGTCTCTGTTATCCTTCACCTGGGGAAGTCCCGGGACCAGAACGACTAATACGAAGCGGCAGATCGCTGCGACTCCAACGAAACTTATCCCCAAGGAACCGCGAGAAACCGGAGCTTTCCTACCTGACGAGCAAAGGGAGTAACCTTCGGAGCGAGATAGCCTCGAGGAAAGAACCCTGAGGTGTTTGATCGGTCGCCCAGCGTAGGCGGACCAGGAAGAGAATCCACGCGAAGGCGGAGTTCTTAGGGCTAGGTTATTAAGGGAACTATTCAAAACAGGGTGTACATAGAGAGGATTTACAGATATTTACTTAACTATCGGATAAGCTTAAGCTTAAGGGATTAACGAGAGACAGTGTGTGTTGCGTGCGTGTAGAATGCGTGTGTGAGGCTTTCGAAAAGAGCGGGAATGTCGATCGAAAGTACTGTTGGACGATGATCGAAGTTACCCTCATTTCTTTTTCTTATTTAAACTCGCAACTTCGAACCATCGGACATCGCAATCGCTGTTCACCCGGCTGAGAACCATGTACATACGGTCGACCGTAAAACTAGCCAATCCCTCCGATGAGGGATGAAGCGTGAACCACGAAGAGTCGGGTAGACGCGAGTAGCCTGAATGTACGAGAAGATGAAGAGAATGCTGCTGTCACACATGTATATAGAGGTACGCGTACATTCGTGCGTAAACATGTGTACATAAATAGGTCGTAGGACAAGATGGATGTTCGTTTTTCCTTTTTTTTTCTCTCTCTCTTTTTTATTGGTCACCATCAGGAAACGACGAGGTGATCGACGATTAGTCGCATGCTGACCGAGCAACGCTCGTCCGGTAGAGAGCATAGTACTTGAATCGTGCAGGTTGAACCGTGGATGAATGGAAAAAAGATAGTTTTAATTTGGAGATATTTATTTTTTCTCTTGTGAAGTTTCATTTTTGAGAAAAGAAAATTGGAGATGGAAATTTATGTTCCTATCATTAACTGGTAATTAAAGAATTTTAAAGTAAAATGATTTTAAATCTTCCAAATTTAATTTTTAAATACTTTGAATATTCTTTCAATAATTGTAGTTTATTGCATTTATTCCAAAAATGAAATATCACACGAAGAAATGAAATTCTCCAACTTGATCCTAAATAATTATTATTAAAAAATTCTCGGTCAACACTGCACATATTTATCGGGACCATCTTGTCACGATCAGACAATACGTTGAAATCGTATTTGTGGTTTCCGGACGCATCACTGTGTTACCAAAGAACACTGATTATTCTTATTATTATTATACGATAATATACGTAGAGCTCTATATAGACACGCGTTTATTTCTTCCACTCTCTTTTTCTTTTCTTTTTTTAAAGGTGATACCGTTGTTTTAAACCCGTTCTAAAAACACAAAAAGGCGTACCTTAAGGGTTGCTCCATACCGATTTCTCTCGTCAGAGGTATCATTATTGATTCTGTTAATTTTATATTTGTAATTCCAACGATACTGCGTTCGATGTCGCGTTATCATCGTTACGTTATGTTACGTTATCATCGCTACAAGATGATCGTCTCCCACCGAAGATAGGGGAGTCGAAACTAGTTTTTTTTTTCGCGCGTTAATTCTATTCTGTCGTTGTTTTTGTACATAGTTTATACGAGTCGTCTTCGTATTGCGACACGAAGTAACGAAAATGATGAAAATACCGCGAACACGTGAGTTACTTTTAACCAGATACGAAGAGAGAATATATTATTATTATTATTTTTATTATTATCACAGAAATACATATTGTACGTATAAATATGTGTGTACGATTGTAAAATATGTTCACAACAGGGCGGCCATATCCGCCACGATTAAGCTCGAGATAACCATAATGAAACATTCCATCAGTAAGGGTGAGGAGACGGCTAGAAAAATGAAAGGGTTGACGAACACGGCTCTCGAACTGTTTCAGAAACATACGACCTTTTATGCATCCTCATCCATACCCATCGCCATCTCGTATTCCCTTTTTCATCCTCCATTCTCTCTGAATTTGGTACACTAACCTGTCTCTTCATTATCAAAAGTACTTATTAGTGCATTAATTGCCGCAAAAAAAATATGATTGATTATTTCAATTTGACAGCTCTCATTTTGATTGTCACGGAGATTACTGATGACGCCTCGAATTTTGTGTAATTGAATTATTAGTTAAAAAAGAAGGCAAATTTTATTAAATTAAATTTGAAAATTTTTCTTCTTTTATTATTTAAGTGTCAACGATGATCCCTGTGGCAGTCAATGTGTGGAAGTATGTCAGTCAATTTTTAATAATAATTCCAACTTGATTGAAAATGAATATAAGAAACTTTGATTGAGGATAAACTCAGGGTTGCTCAAGATCGCTGGTTCTCAGAGTACCGTGTAATAATTCATTTCTATGGAATTTTGGCATAATTCTCCCGTGTTTAAATATAATTTATCTTGCCAATAATGTTAGATACAAAGAAATACATCACTTGTAGGATATAATAGCTGTATACGCGAGTTGTTCGACGAGAAAGTGTTAAATATTCAATGAACTGCGATAAGGAAGTGAGGAAAATTATGTTTGTAATGTGAACGTGAAAGAAAACCAAAGGTCTGTTAAAACGATAGAAGTTAAAATCGCTTTTGTATTTAAAAAAAAAAAAGAAAGTGATCTTGAGCAGGTAAAATTGTACTTTGTACTCTGCTATGAGAAAACTTTAAAAATGTTGAAATCAGTAAACTTCGAAGATTATAAAGAAATTGTAAACGCTTTAAAAAGCTTCGAGTCTTGTTAGGTGGCTTGAAAAGCTTAAAATTTTGAAAATGTTGAAAGTTTTGAAGGTCCTTAATGTCTAAATGTCTTAGAGGGTTTGTAGATCATCTAAATATTATAAAGATTGTAAAAAGAAAAGATTATTTATAGTTAATTAATTCATGTATTATGATTCTCTTGAGAAAAATTACGTGTATCAGAATTAATTATTTGATTGTTATATTGCAGTAATATACGAAAAGAACAAAAAAAGAAAGGATCCAAATATGTATAAATAATTGTATTTTGTGAAGTGCATACAGTGAATAAAATAATAGGTGAAATGCACGTTCTGTTTATACTCGAATTAATTAAAAGAACGCTTGTGAAAAATATTCTAATAATTTTTTTTTATTATTTCAAGTACTTGATTTTTACATAAAATTAAAAAATACATCTTCATCAATTTAGATAACAAAAATATTCAAAAAAATGGTCCAAATTCAGAAACATTTTCCTATGTTCTAACCCATCACTACTTTCGCCCCAATTCATTCCTAACCATTGGCGTAATTAGATAAAAATCAAGGTGGGCCTTTCGCCAAAAATTATTGCAATAAATAAATAAAAATTATGCGTTGAATTCTTAAAATAATAACGATTTAAATTTAATTTTGTACTGTATATTATTTCCAATTTCAATATATCCTACAGAAAAATCCTAATTACGCCAATGTTCATCTCATTTCCACAACTAATTTTCAAAAATATTAAAGGGTGACCAAAATCGAGAGCGTCGTTCGTGAAATCTGGAATGTCGTGAATGCTGTAGCTGCCTAGTTAATCGAGCAGGTATCGTGAATCGGTTTAGTGCAATAGTTCTCTACACACTTGATACTCTTTTTTCCTCTTCTCTCTGTCTGTCTGTCTGTCATTTTCTACGCCCGCATCAAAGTAGATATTGCTTCGCGGCACCATGGAACGCCTCCTTTCATTCGAACCTCCCCCCTTCGCAAATGTAATAATCGTTAGGATCGTCGTGTCTTAATTAGACACTTGTACATTCTCGAGCATGGTAGTCTCCCTATGGAGAAAAAGCGCTGTAGGGACAGGAGGTCCCTCCCTTGATACTTGAAAGTTACTATCACCTATTGCGTAGTATTATTAATATTATTTTTATTTATCTCATTCACCTGGAATATTCATAACCCTCAGTCCTTAGCAAACGCGTTAGAGTGGGGGGCTCTTGTTCTACGTCGCTTCTTCTCTAAGGAACGCTACCATGCTCGACAGTGTACACTCGTTTCGTGTGCAGTGATTTTGAACATACTGCACAAACAGCAGTTCCATTTCACATCACGGTTTTTGAAGCCAGTTTGCTAATTGTACGTCGAATCGAAGTTAACACATTGAATGTTAACACAGTGAAAATGAACATAACAAGGTGCATTGCAATAAAAATTGTTCAAGGTATCGTTATTCGATTTCTCAATTTCATTTTCCAATTTGCTGCCTTATATTGTTAGACAAATTTTGAAAGGATTGAGACACACCAAGAACCTTCGTATTTCATTTTCGTTTTCATATAAGACACAGGTACATTGCAGCTCAAAAGTAGTGGGACATTTGCTGTTTCTAATAAAATTGTAGATTTTTTATTTTAAGGTGATTGATATTATTGTCTTTGTATAGAGAATTTTTTAACTAATAATGACACAATGTTTTACTGTCAATTTTATATAAATTAAAGTAGGTATTATTAAAATTCTTTTTTAATTATTTGCTATATAATAGTTTATTGGGTTTATACAAAATTTGGCAAATGTTCTGATGCTTTTGAACAGTAGTGTACGTACATTATACTAGTATGTATATTCCATTCGTTCGATTGTCCACGAATGCGTAAAGAATACATGGTGTGCAGTTCTGACACTGTTCAATGTAATCGCGAATTGATGTATATTGATTAAAGATACAAATATATGAATATAAATATGGATATATGAGACGAAGAAGAAAATAATAAAAAAGAAAATATGTATTTGTTCCTGAGAAAGAATTAAATAAGAGTAGCACATTACAGTAACATTAAATATTGATAGTAACGATAAAGATAATTTGATGGTACATACTTTTCTTATAAGTAACCTTATACATTACTACGATTTATTGTAGAGTTGGTACGGTCTTTGATGATGCCTTGCCTGTAAATGTAACATTAAATGAAACAAAAAAAATCTTATTACCTTGTAAATGTTTTACCAAATATAATCGATTATTCAACTTATGATACAGAACTTGTATTTTCCTATCCCAAACGTTTATTATTAAAAATTGCAGTTACATAATTTTTCATGATAACAAAGTTTATAGGATTTTTTTTTCTTAATTTAAAATATTGGCTCGTCGAATTTATTACGATCTTATAAAATTTTATTAATTTTGAATAATATTCCACGACGGCTAATGGAAGAAGGCTCGAACTCTCACCGGCGCAGAAAAATCCATCTGGAATTCCATAAATCTTTCGTCGCTCAGATGGGCGTGATTAACTCCATGCAGGAATAAAAAAGTCGGGCAAAGTTCGAGAGGACATAAATATCCAGACGCATGCATAATCAGCGCCTTAAAAGCAACGAACAAGCAGCCAACCAGGTAATGTATTATGTGCATGGTATCGAACGAAATGGAAAGTCGGATGAGAGTCGCACGAGATCACGATCTTTTAGTTTGATTGTGAAATAAGAGTTGGTCAGGAGTTCCGAGCCCGAACGAACGAAAGTATGTTTCATCGGCTCTGTTCTTTTATTTTTCTCATTGTCATCAGTGACTGCAGATATAAAAAGACTACCAGACCTCGCACTGACAACCAAAAAGACACAGTTTTGACTCCCTTTGATTTTATTTCTTTAGAACTCAGTTAAGATCTGCAGTAAACTCAAAAATTATTAAAGTAATTGTTTGGCAAACTTGTATTCAAACTGCTGTCGTCCTTTTGACTTAGAGCGAGGTGAAACTTAGTCATTCTTATCGCGACCGCCGAGGGGTGCGGATCTATCTGTCAACCAAACATTTACCTTTATTTTATTTTCCGAGTTCATTTAATTCATTTAATTTATTTTCTTAGTTTATTGAATAAGCTCATAAGGGTGATGAAATTTATGATTTTATCCCTCTTGTGGCTATCAGCTCACCGTTTTTAGTTATTTATTATTTTATCCTTGTTTGTCGGCCTCGTAAACACCGCCCTTCCCAATTATATATTATTTTCTTACCCTTTATGGGCTAGAATCAATCCACAACAGTTATTCGTTATTTCAACATTGTGTATTGGCCAAGGACCAGGATTTCCAGTTGTTTATTATTTCATTCATCTTTATGGACCTCGCAGGGACCATTTTTTTATCCTTCTATTCCCTATTAGATATCTGTATCCTCTACATCCCTGCACTCCTTACATTCCTCGCAGGGACCATTTTTGTATCCTTCTATTCCCTATTAGATATCTGTATCCTCTACATCCCTGCACTCCTTACATTCCTCGCAGGGACCATTTTTGTATCCTTCTATTCCCTATTAGATATCTGTATCCTCTACATCCCTGTACTCCTTACATTCCTGCCTCCCTAACATTTATAACTTCCTAACAATAAATTTAGCGCCCTCTAACGACAAAAATTTGAACTAAATTTCGGCGTCGAATCAGCGCCATCTGGTGGGGAAAAAAGGAACTATTTCACGCCAAAATTTTGGCCCTCTAGCGGCAAAAATTTGAACTAAAATCTCGACCTCGAATCAGCGCCATCTGGTGGGGAAAAAAGGAACTATTTCATGCCAAAAATTTGGCCCTCTAGCGGCAAAAATTTGAACTAAAATCTCGACCTCGAATCAGCGCCATCTGGTGGGGAAAAAAGGAACTATTTCACGCTAAAAATTTGGCCCTCTAGCGGCAAAAATTTGAACTAAAATCTCGACCTCGAATCAGCGCCATCTGGTGGGGAAAAAAGGAACTATTTCACGCCAAAAATTTGGCCCTCTAGCGGCAAAAATTTGAACTAAAATCTCGACCTCGAATCAGCGCCATCTGGTGGGGGAAAAAGGAACTATATCACGCCAAAATTTTGGCCCTCTAGCGGCAAAAATTTGAACTAAAATCTCGACCTCGAATCAGCGTCATCTGGCGGGGAAAAAAGGAACTAAATTAGTGAAATTTTTGTTAGCTTCTTTAAGAGATGCAGTGATGTAAGAGATGCAGATGTGAAAGGAATGCAGGGGCAAAAGGGTGGCCGGGATGTAAGTGATACAGCGATGTAAGAGATGCAGGGGCGAAAGGAATACAGGGGTGAAAGGAATGCAGGGGTGAAAGGAATGCAGGGGCGAAAGGAATGCAGGGGTGAAAGGAATGCAGGGGCGAAAGGGTGGCCGGAATGTAAGTGATACAGTGATGTAAGAGATGCAGGAGTGAAAGGAATACAGGGGTGAAAGGAATGCAGGGGTGAAAGGAATGCAGGGGTGAAAGGGTGACCGGGATGTAAGTGATACAGCGATGTAAGAGATGCAGGGGTAAAAGTAATGCAGGGGTGAAAGCGTTGCCGGGATGTAAGTGATGTAGTGATGTAGGAAATCGGGGGATGTAAAGGATAAAAGAATACATTTATGGAATTCCTGTGCAAAGAGTATCACCCGTGCTTCGGGGTTCCTAACATCCCAAGATGATATTAGGTCGGTGCGCAGAGAGAGTCACCGGGGTCCCCGACAACCCAATAGGATATTATGTCGATGCAGAAAGAGATTCACGGGGTCCCTGACACCCCAAGAGACTATTTTGTCGGTGCGCAGAGATGCCGGGGTCCCTGACACCCCATGACGATATTAGACACGGAAAGCGATTCACCGGGGTCCCTGACACCCCAGATGATAGTTTGTCGGTGCGAAAAGAGATTCGCCGGGGTCCCTGACACCCCAAGATGATATCAGGTCGGTATGCAGAGAGCACCAACGATGCATCGGGGTCCCTGATACCCCAGATGCTATAATGTCGGTATGCAAAGTGGACTAAATTTTCGAAAACTTTCATGCTCCGAATTGGCTCAAATTTTGGAAATAGATTCTTTTTTAATAAAAATGATAATTGCGAGAAGGATTATTGGCGACTCGAAAAAAAAAAAAAAAAAAATCATCAAGTAATTGATGATACATTGTAATACTAGTATTGTATAAAACATAATTAATTAATACAAATCTGCAGAATATTCAAGCATAAAAGTTGTAAAAAGATTAAGCAGTTATTGAATGTTATATAAATAAATAACTGAGAAAAATAGTTCAGTGAATCATCTAAATAACTCAGGAAGGAAATTCGGGAAACTAAATAATTACTCAGTTGCTGTTTTAAAATGATTTATTTACTAAGGTGCATAAAGTGAATTCAGATTTGTCAAACAATTATTTTATTAACTTTTCAGTCTTGTGCTGATTTTGATTGATTTCTCAAACAATTTTTATTTTACATTTTATAACAAGGAAAACATAATTCATAAATCAATTAAAAAGATAAGTCTAAATAAAAAAAAATAAAAGAACAGAACCGAGATTTGAACCGACAATCATTGGATTTGAAGTAATATATACAACCGCATAGCTAATAATTAACATGTAAGTAAACCACTTGGATAATTCTCCTCGTCAGTTTCTTTATTTCTAAAACAAACTCTACTTTATAACATAATCTTACTAATTTAATCTTATCGCTTCATTTAATGGACAAATACATTTTAAATCCTGCATCTTTCAACGAAAGCGATCACGGAGGATCTTGAAATCGCGGCGTGTAATCGTCGGCCGGTGGAGTCTATGACCTTGAGGTAACCTTCCTTTGAATCGAATGACCCTGACAATCTCGCCGGACCCAGCAGGGGACGAGCAGCGTTCCCTATTTCGCGGCAGAGGCCTGCGATGAGCCCGTCCCATTACAGGACTCCAATTCGGTTGGCACGATACGCGCGCTGATTGGACGTCGTAATTAGTATACTTAGCATCAGCAAGATCGGTGACCGGGTTGCTTGTTTCAAGGGTCGTCGTCTTTGGCTTGGCAAAATTCAATCAGCCCACTCCGATCATCGCTTATCGGTATCTTTCATCTTACTGGCTGAATACCGATCTTCCCTTTCGATGATTATCACGATCCTGCTTACGAAGCCAAAATTTCGTCCAACTTGGGCCATTTGCATTTTTATGAACCTGAAATGTATCATTTGAATTTGCATTAATCTTAAAGGTATCATTTGTATCTGATGGAATTTTAAAAGTATTACAAGAGAAAGTAAGTGAATAAACATGATTGTAATTATAAATGAAAATAAAAATATACTGATTGATGAACATTTATGATTGATGTACAATTTGACACAGTAAATGAAATACAATTTCCAATGCAACTTGGAATCATAAAATGCTTGTATACGAAACCTTATGGCATTCCGACTGATAGTAAATTGCTAAAACAGAGCATGGCGTTGCTAAAGATGCTTGAAACACGTTGAGAAACATGGATTTCGACACGAGCCTTATTTGTACAATTATTGCTATGGTCCATTAATTTGTTATACCGTCGCTAGTTAGAACCAGGATATAATGTTCTTTTTTGCTGATTCGCTCGAGGTTTGAACTTCGAAAGCTTAATAGAAACTGGTCATTACTGGAAATTAATTGCATTTGGTCATTGATATACTTTCTAATGATTATGTTTTCTACGATTTTACGTGGATGGCGTGTTCTTGCTACTGTTCTGGACGATATTATTGAAATCCTGACTCGTGTAACAAGAATGGTGGACGATTCCAGTATTTGCGGTGAAACTGCTATCATTCAAACTAACGATGGGACATAATTGCCTGAGAGAATAGTAGTTATCTTGAAAATTTTATTTCTAAATTATAATACACTCCGCAAAACAATGAAGGGATCACTTTTACGAATCCGAAAAATAGGGCGAAATTCAGATGCTTATAACTTTGAGAAAAATGGTAAAATCTCTACTTTCAGGTATCCTTTTAAGATTTTAGCTATGGTAATTTTTAGAAAAGTTATAGTGATATAAGTAGCACTTCGAATTGATGTACGAGAATTGTCAATAAATCTCGCGTTACGAAGCAAAGGGCAAAAGGGTAGGAAAATCGAATTCATGCAAGACGAAGGGCTTCCTGTTGCTTCATTCCCGTCGGTCGCTGCCGAATGATTTACGGGACAACCCGGACGATACCTCGAACTTTCACCTTCAACCGAAGAATATCCCTTTCACGGCAGTTACGTGGCGCGACAGAAATAAATCGAGCCTTTTTATGGTGTATTTAAACGAATTGAAATTACACACTACCGAAGTTCGGCCCTACATGGAAACGCAGAGCTACGATTACCCCGAGCCTTTTGTGTCAGTCCTTCGTTCATTTTTACGAGCCATTCGTAAACGTGTAATTTCTTCGCGTAACATTTGCCTTACTGCCTATTCTCGTAAAACTCGATACCTCGAGAGTGCAGAAAAATAAAAATAAAAGAAACGACGAGACTTCATTTTCAATGGAGTTCATTTCTCCCATGAACTTATGGACATTTTCCTCGCGATACTTAAATTCGAGAATTAAAATAATCTAATCTAATTTTCTAATTACCTAAGTCTTAATTGACTCGGCTGTATTGAAACCCGCAACGATGCTCAACAGAGACATCAATCAACCCCTAATTTATAAAAAAAGTTTCCTCGGCTACCGTTCACCAAACGTTCAGTTAACACCTGGCGTTTGCTTACAATCATCTTCAATTTCGAGCGGAGAAAAAAATGGGATCATCATTGATGGGATTCACTTTCGAGTCACGTAGCTGAGCTCATCGTTCTCGAGTGGTTCCCGGGGTTGACCGCAACAGGTATCGTTGATGGTTTGAACCTAGGATGAAGGTAGCGATACGCCGGAGGCCGAAATGAAAGAGAAGGCGAACGCAAATACGGTGTAAATCACGGCACGCAGAGGAAATCAATCGAGCTGGTGATCGAAGATCGCGGTGGTCGTGGTTATCAATAACCTCAATCACTGGGTTGTTAGGAACGGCGGTTGGTTCGGCCCTTAACGATGCAATTAGAGCGAGCTCGTAGCCGTACGAATTAGGCCTGATAAATGCGAGGAACGCCCCCGCACGGCGTCGTTTTTCACGCGATTCGAAGGGAACGAATTTATTCGGCACGCAGACGCAATAAACCGACGCTATTTCGCGTCATTAATCCAACGTACCGGCCGTAATAAGCCTTTAATCTTTCGCCGGGCGTTTGCTACCAAGCTTGGCAAAACTTGGGATGCCCGGTTCCTCGGTTAATTCCGCGAATTTCATCCGCCACTCTCACGCGGTCACTAACGCTATTTACGACGTGGAAAGACAGTTTTCGCGCCGTGGCGATTAATAAAGCTAATTAATGCGGTTAATAAATATCGGCCGGTACGTGGTAAATCATGGCGAAGGTCGGCAAACCGTCATGGACGAGCTCCGAAGGCTCCTGTAGATCCTGGGATACGGGACCAGTCTCGGATGCGATGGAATTTCTTCTGTCTCTTGATTCCTTTTGGAAGTTCCCCCATCGGTGTCTTTTTGTCTTCTCGATCGCGTTACATTGATACGGGGAGCTGGTCAGATGGTTGGATGGATTGGTCCGGGATTCGTGATGTTTCTTTCTTGACAAAGGATCTGTGAATACGGTTGCGAACTTCATTAGGCTAAACGAGGATGTTCGAAAATGGACGTTCTTAATCCTGCTGGGGAATGATACGTTCGTATACGACGAAGAAACGATATAGGTATTTATCTGAAATGCAGGAACGGATTAACAGTCGAGGGCACCCTTGGTCGAGGAACTTGCTTCGAAAATGGAAATTTATTCTGAATAAAATTGAATAACATTTAATTGCAAAGAAAAAGGATTTAGCAAGGTAAATGAAAGGCTTAAGAAAGAACCCCTGGAAAGAGGAACTGGGAACCATCTTGAAAATAATTTTAAGAATCTGCAAAATATTTCTCCTCTCTTTTATTTAATTTGAACTAATTGAAATTTATTGAAAATTCATTATTTCTCCTGTGTATACTTATTTTCTATACAAGAAGCTTCTAATTTCCTCTGATTTTATCATTTCATTAAATATAGCTGTAGTTAAGACCACCTAGTAAGTAATTTTCAACTGATCCGGCCCCCGGAATCTTAGAAATGGATCTAGAAACTGGAATACCGGAGATAATAAATAAATTCCTGCGAACACGTGTGAGAACACGATAACATCTGTTGTTGCACAAGTAATAGAGTAATTAATTCAACAAGCTAAATTTAAACCGGACAAAGAATCGAACTACACGAAGAATTAGCAAAGTACGTACATACGTGCTTGCATAAGTTGACTGGAACAAGTTGCTCGCTGCAAAAACTATCGTATGTCAGAAGGTACTCTTGGCTCGAAGTAAACCTTGTAACTGAAAAGAAGCAGACTGGTTCCATGTTCTAGACATTCAGATCGTACGATCTGTAAAATCAATCAAAAGCACTGACTTCTTTTCCGCACATAATTCACATCGCTCCAATGAGACCAGGATCTGATTGCAAAAAATTTCATTAACAAACCCATACACTTTTAACCTTTCGTTACACTATGTTTTTTTTACATTTCTATATCTCTCTTCTTTTACAATAATAAATTTTATTTTACATAACATAGAATTACACGACTTTTCTTTAAATAAATTTTTAAAATAGAAATATTTTCTCTTGCCAAAATTATTATAACAAAGTGATACGAGTTACGACAAAATATCGATAGGTTTGTGGAAATTTGCCACGGTTCACGGACCAAGATCTAATTGCAAAAAATTTCATTAACAACCCATACACTTTTAACCCTTCGTTGCATTATGATTTTTTTAAATTTCTATATCTCTCTTCTTTTACAATAATAAATTTTATTTTACATAACATAGAATTACACGACTTTTCTTTAAATAAATTTTTAAAATAGAAATATTTTCTCTTGCCAAAATTATTATAACAAAGTGATACGAGTTACGACAAAATATCGATAGGTTTGTGGAAATTTGCCAGGATTCGAGGGCAAAACAGCTGCACATTTTCCGCGTAGCTACTCAAACAGGAAGGGCGAGAACGAAGCGCTCTTAATTATTGATCAATCGCGATTACGATAAGCGCCGGCGGGCAGGAGGCCGAGCCTTTGTATCATCGCAACGATATCAGCCACGGTCTATCGGTTCTACCCTTTGAATACGATGTACTAGGAAGTACGCGTTGTACTGACAAATGAGATTAATCGCCGCCAAATACGGCGGCGGGTTGTTGCACTCGCAATTAAAGCCCGTTTAATAAAGCACCAAGGCAAATCGTTTCGCGCTCGTTGGAATGTGAAAGTAGATAAGTCTACCCGGCTTTGGTTCACCGTGTACCAGGGAGAGTTAGGAGGCGCGCAAGCGTGCCACTGCCATGCCTCATTATCAACCTCGCTCTTAATTGAGATTAGTTTCGTTAACGTGTTTCGCGAACGGACCAGTTCCGTAAACCGATACCGTGATTCTATGTAAATGACATTATCATGATCAATGAACGGTAATAGAGGTCCTATTAAGCGGTCGAGGGTGTAGGAGGCTTTCTAACTGTTCTATTTTAAAAGAACTTGAATCAGTTAGTCTACTTTGAAAAAATTATTCTGTTTTAAAGGACTAAGGGATTTTTGCCCTGTGGGCCTGATAAATCCCTCCAGTATATGAATTGAAAAATCAGTCCGATCTCTCAAAGATTGTGATTTTTTCTTACCTCAACAAATTCGTGAAATATTCTTGATTCAAGATTGCGACCTTCTCGCACGCTCCCTCGCCTCGAAATAATCGAGCACGTTCCTGCGTTCCGACGTCTGCACAGGAGCGTCGAGGATGCCGACGACGATGGCCCCTTGGGCGGGGTAGGTGCACTGTACAGTTAGGATTTCGAGCTGGCGAACGGCATAATGAAAGAAACGTGCTGCCCCCTGGCCTACGATCTACTCGCTCCCACATATACACACCGTGCCCTGTAATCCCTGTAACAAGTAAGGTGAATATTATTCTGGTGCGAAAAATAAAATGAAAATTAAGAATCAATGAAATGATTTTTTGGAAGAATGCATTTCAAAATCAATCGATTTGAAAATCTGGAAGAGCTAGAAAATACCCTGAAGAGCGAGGGTGATTCAGGGTGGATTAAGGAAACGCACCATGCTCGGTGGTGTACTTTGAAAATCACGTTGCTCCGGCGAACGGGAACCAGTTTGAGAACGCGGTCGAAAAATCATGCGAATTAATTGTTTGAAAAACACCGCAAGGCCGCTGACCGGATCGACCAGTCTCGGTCGCGTGTGCGGCTTGGAAAACGCGGCTCGTTCAGGAATTCCTAGCCAAGGCTCGCAGAACTTCGTGAGAACCGGGTCGAAGTATTTTCCACCGGACGATCTTTCGGTGCGTTATCGTTCCTCGTTATCGGCTGTCAAGATTCTAATAGGAGTTTTAGACGAGAAACATGCTCGGTTTCATACTGATCCCAGGGATTCAGGTTGAAACGGTCGATTGAGTTTGCTTATTGACAGCGATGCAGAATTGTGTCACGCGGATGAAAGTAAAAGTTTAGAGCGTGAGAGATGAATTTTTGTTTGTTTAAATCAAAATATAAATTCACAATCCGTCTAGTTTCTATTGGATCGAGATACATGTTCGTTTATAAATGCATTTCGAGCACGTCCAACTCGATCATGATATCGGAAACGTGACTCTCGATACCTATCGTTTGTTTAGAGAGACTCTATTCTTATTGAGGATGCCTCTCTAGGAAGTAATCGACAGCCTCTTATTAGATCCTAGTTGACTAACCGGCACTTGATCATTCTTCCATTGATAGATTAATTAAGTTACCTGCTTTGATGATGTTTCTATAGCATCAGCACAGTGATCTTTTCATAGCTCATTGTACAGACTCCAATTTAATTCAAACATTTGTTATATTCAAGAATGACGAGGGTTATTAACAGTTTGATGGCCCCAGCATGGGTTTCGTAGAACCTTCCATTGGCGTAACTAAGTAGGAACCAGGGTGAAATCGGTCCCCAAAAATGGGGATCGATCCTTTACCATTCTAAAAATTTTAAATTTTGAAATTGAACAATTCGAAAATTTTAAAAATTTCTAAAGGGTGTGGCCCATAAGGAAACTCTAGTTACACTAATGGAACCTCCTTCATTAAAATTATTAAAATTTCTAAAATTCCAATTAACATCTGATAATATAACGATCGCTTTGAAAATAGCTAGCTTTATCGTTTCATTTTCAACCGCACTAAACATCGAAACCTAGTAAATCAAAGCAAGCTCATCTTTCATGGAGACCTTCCAGGGAACGGCAGCGAGCAACTTGTATATACAGAAGCAGTCATTAAAAGTCAGAAAACTCGTACCACTTTCGCCAGAGGCCCGCCTTGCAAATCGAGGCTGCTCGTAATTAGTTTCATCGTCGACGGTGGTAATTTCTAGTCGGGACGTGGGCGGGGCAATTGCGTACAACGAAATCCTCCGGTGGAATGTCGCAAGGAATCATCACTCCTACGCAAGGACTCTCGCCGAGGACGGGTAAGCATGATCATTAGGATTCCCTCAGGAGACTCTGAAACAGAAAAAATGAATATATGTAATATATATTCTATTGTATTATTTCTATGATATATTTTAAAAAAGGATTTCATTTAAATTGATCCAATTTTTAGAGGACATCATTTTGGAAGAATTCCAAGATACTTGCAACATATCAAAGAGGTACTGTTACGTTATTTCGTGTCTAGGTCTTCGATAAATACGAAAACTACTAATACGTATGAATTATTCCGCGAACGTTCATGCGGTGCACGATACGCAATTAACCCGGGCCCGATGAATTGCAAATACAGTCGTTAGCTTGCCATTACACTCGAACGCTTTCAGAGGACGGTGGATACGAGATCGGAGGAGAGGCTCGAAACCGTCTCTGTCCAGTCAGCGTCGTTGCAATCCGAGCCACGAACGGAATTTCAATCTCCTGGCAAATGGAACACCGTAGTCCTTATGGCGTAAAGGTCGTCAACCGATGCATGCAAGCTCGCCGGACTGGACTCGATGATACCCTGGGCTCGGTCGTTACCCAGACTAAGTGGTCCGCTGTTACGGTGATCAGGATAAGTGCTCCATATTCTGGGTGCAGTTTCGTCGAACGAGCAGATAACACGCGAACGAGAGCCCTGCCACGATTTACGACACCGGGACGACACTTGTGCTCTACTTTGGCCACGTGTCGTCTTCTAGACGCAATCTACCTTGGGTTAGGTTGCACAGTATTTCGAGGAGCTATACTGTTCACGAGCCTTGAATGTCTGGGATGAAGATATGTCTTGGAGTAATGATGGTCCCATGAGATATTAAGTAGGATATTTGGAAGTTTGGATTTCTGATATTAAATTCCATATTTAATTTTGTAGTACATATAGATATGATTTCAAATCAAATGTAAAGAATAATTAACAAAGTGATAAATAAACCGTTACCAAGGAATAATTATCACAATGAATATCCCATAATTCTAAACAGCCTACAGATGATCAACCGTTCCAATTCCTTTCTCACGTATATGTTCATCATCCCTACTCCACCTTCCATATCCCTCATCAGGTCGTCTCATTACTAATGCAAATCATCAACACCAACACACAATTCATCCTTGATTATTGTTATCGCACCCTAAGTTGTCCGTTTTTCAAACAGAACCTACCCAAGTGGGCTTAACACACCTTCAATCTTCGATGGTATTATCCCTTCTTGTTGCTTTCCCAAAACCTGGAATCATTTATCCTCATCAACCCATCGTCAACGATGCTGCAACGGGCTGAGAAACAAGATCTTTGTTGTTGAATGGAATTTGCGTTTCCACGAGATCCTCTGGGAAATTTTCGAAACCCTTTCAATGCGGAAGAACGGCCCAACAATGTCTCGTTCGTATAATTGGTAACGCAACTGTTTCGCAAGGCGGATAGAAGAGCACCGCGTACACCGGGGGCGAGTCAGTAAGTCAGTCAGTCAGTGAGTCGACTTGCTGAGCCGTGGGATTGGATACCGACGCGCTAATGAGCCTCCGTGTTTACGCAACGCTAGTTAGAGAAGGGACGGGCAACAGGGAAATTTCGCGAAATGGTATGGATATGGTAACGAGCACGGTTAAGTTTTCTAGGGAAAATGACGAGATATAAGAGGGGAAAAGATAATGAAATGCGTGAAAAACGTTTTTGTGGAGAAAATAATTTTCGGTAACCCATCTTTGTGAAGTCCGCGCTCAACTTCGCTTAACCCTGATAATTTTATGACTACCAGTACAGCCTACATATTAATTGTAGTTATTATTAATTAAGTTTTCTGGGGAAAATGAAGAGATATAAGAGGGGAAAAGATCATGAAATGCGTGAAAAACGTTTTCGTGGGGAAAATAATTTTCGGTAACCCATCTTTGTGAAGTCCGCGCTCAACTTCGCTTAACCTGGGTAATGTTATAGCTACCAGTAAAGTCAACATAGTTAAGGCCATTGGCCTATACTATTTAAAATACTGTTAAATTTTTTTAAGTTGTACTGTTATCTTGACTTGTATACGAAATCAGACAGAGCATAGTGAAAACTGTGACTCAGCGAATTCTTCCAGATTATCACTTTCCATCTTGTAACCTTTCAGACGCTGTACAAGTTGTTTTCCACTAATCTTTGTTTTCTTCGACCGCTCGATGACGGGTTACAATGCCGACGATAGCTTTCACTTTGTTTCACCATTTCCTTTGAAGTTTCCGAGGACAAAACGGTTCGGCATTTCCTGTTACGGTTTCTGTAGAAACAACCAGCACTTTCATATTCAAGAACACCAAACCACTGGCATTGTGACCGAACAGAAGTCAGGTTATCGTTCGGATCAGATTCCGAGAAAAGGACGAGGAATAAATCATAAACCGTTGCGGAAGCACGACTTCTATCATCCACTCCGCTTTTCTTTCATGCCAATGAAAGTTTTGTTACTTCTTTTAATTCATTAAATCGTAATAACATGAAACGATTTATTAATAATAACAGTCATTCTGCAGAGTGCAACCGGATCCTTACAAAGTTTCCAGACTTTCATTCTCTACGGTGCTCGGACACGCGGTCAAGCACACGCACAAACGCGCGTTTGCTCGCTCGCAAGGGTCTTAAACGGCACCGGTGCTCTCCGCAAAACAAGTGGTCTAGCCAGTCGAGCAAATTACCCACACTCATTCCCCTCGTACGTACGCAAGGGAACGACGCCGGGACGTCTTCATTCGACATCGACAGCAGGCTGTAGTTACAATCGACGCCGACTTGTCCCGTTGCAAACAGGCAGTCGACATTTTTCCGGCCTCATGCACGATCGGACCCGTCGATAATTATCAAAGACTTCCATACTCTGCTGTCCTCATCCTACCATACAGACCCCTTCATTTTCCTCTTTTTCGCAAATACTAGCCTCTATTTTAATTCTCAAAAAATCAGTCTCCTGTGACGAATTCTTCTAGATCCTACAAAATAACAGCACAGAAGACCCACAGTAGGTCCAGAAAGAGACTCGCTTCTCCATCGAACGTTTAAGCCATAAGAGCCGGTGGCTGGAATTAATGAGGCACTAGTTTCCAGTAATGCTATTCGTGATAGGATCAGCGGATCAAAATGCAGATTTGTACGAGCGAAGCGTCCGGTACCGGTTCGATCGGCACAAAACGCGCACGTTCGCGTGTTTAATGGCCTGGGAGTTGCTGCGTGTCGCGAGGGTCAACGCCGATGCATTTATATCTCACGATTGCCGATGGGTGTGCGATTCTTTATCTGACATTTTTGAAATAACAAGCTTTGAATAGCAGAGGACACTCGACATCGCTGCTAGAATCGAAAGAAGGTTGGATCATCATCGATACGATCATTCGTAACGGTGTACATCATTTTTGATACGCGCTGTACATTTTCTATTTTCTTATACGAGGGCACACTAGGCATAACGCAATCATTCTGCTCTCTTTTCCTTTTCCCTTCATTTCCTTGCATACCTCGACTAATGTAATTTCTTCCCATATGCGTAGCTACTTTAGAGGTTATGTCGCCATTCATTCCATCCAGATAGCGCCACTGTTGACCCGTGAAATTACATATGGAGAATTTCCTTCCCATCCCGTCCGGTTTTCCTTCCACGCGCACATCCGCGTGCTGTAATGATAGATATCACAGCATCATTTATTGCTACGCGTGTAATGAGAATAGCAAACAGACACGCAATTTGATAAGCTTGTCAACCGACGTTACGGTTCATGCGTTCGTAGAATTGAATAGGGACTACAGTTAGACCGAAAGGTAGTAGAAACCAGGACGTATTCACGCTTGCGGATACATCGAGAGGAAGACAAGAAGGAACGAATCTGTGTATGAATGTATGGTTGGTAGAACCAGAGAAAGATAAAGTATCGATGAGACAAGAAGTATAATTTGTATACTATCATTCTTGTTTTCACTGGGTGAAAAGTAGATTGATGTTAATAAGAATTCTGCGAGGAACCTAATCTAATTCTTCAAGTTCCCAGATTCGGTTGCATAAATGATTATCTAGGGACTTGTCTTATTTAAGTACCATTTTGTCACATTGGTGAATGAAAATTAGTTTGCTTTGAAAATTTTGAAATTTTTTGAGATACCTATAATTAGCAGGATGTTAAGGAATTATAGAAGCATGAACGATGGCAGAACCATAAATGGTGTCTCTTACCATAATACATTGTACACGTATGGATGTTAAAAATGATCGGACGAGTGTCCCCTCCGCAAGGGAGTAATAATTTTCAGCCAGGCTTTTCAGGAGCTTCGTTAAACGTCCTGAAGAGCTGTTCCCGTTAGAGGAATCCAACTGCTATGAGGAAGCGATGTCCTTTGTCTTGTCAGACGCGTTTCCTCGTTGAAGGTTCGTTCAGGCTTTGCGTCCCGGCCAATTCATAGGTTTGTTATGCCCACGATTTCCTCGATGCAATCTCGCCACGTTTTATGTTCTTGCACCGGCCACCGAGGAAAAACGAGCCGCGTGAAACGTGGCCAAACGACGTTGTCACGGTAAAAACGTGGAAACGTGAACCAGGAATCGAGCGGTTTTTCCGAGCGGTTTTCGCGAACAACATCGAGCTGAGAGCTTCGCAATTTCTGAAAGTGTTATATTATCGGTCAGTAATTTGGAAGTTTGAAAAATTGCGAATTTGAAAATTTGAGAATTTGGAAAATTGGAAATCTGAGAAGTTGCAAATTTGAGAAATTTGGAAAATTTGGGAGGTTGAGAGTTAGGAAGGGTGTTCAATATTTCTCCAATTTTAGTACCTATATCAATCCAATCACAATTCACCACTGAAATAAATCTTCCTTCGAGAGCAAAAAAATGAAAGAACATTTAGCAACCGTTATACAGCTCCCGACGGAATTAATTAACATTTGGATGCTTAACATATATTAAAAAAAACCATCCATCTTAACCTAGACAAAATTCACAGAACCCCTGGTATCATATATCATAAATTTTGACATGTTCTTTCTTGATCACTATTTATACAGTTAATCCAACCTCATTAGAGAGCGTTGCAAAATTATCCAATACAAAATCATTGGTTCAAAGTATCCAAAGAGATAAAAGAAGGAAACAATATCCTTCGGCGATGATACTTTTTTAAAAAACATTTAGCATTCAAGATTTTACTGTTTTTTGCGAACACCTTTAGAGACGACCTTTTCGTAGGAATATAAAAACCACGTAATACTTAGAAATCATTAAATAACCATAGAATTTTATCGACATAAATAATCGTTGCATTTATAAAAATATACAATCAGCCAGTGATTGTTCATCTACGATAATATCTTCAAATTTATTTTCCTTAAAATAAGGAATTGTATTCAGAATTGTTATGCAGCAGTTTCGATCGTTTATTCAATGCAAAAATGAATTCTGCAATATTGCAATTTATTCGCATATCTACCAGTGCGTCTCCAGTGTCCCACGCTATAGACACGTAACTAATTGTAAGTTTCTCCCTCATTTATTCAGCGTCTATGACCCGCAAGCAGCACCAGCTACCAATTATCATAAAAATAACTCGATATAACGTTAAAAGGTCATAACGAGTACGTTGTCTCAGCTTTCACCGATCCTCCAAGCTGAGACTCACGGAAATCCTTATGCAACCCGGTGGAATTTCATTGCAACTTGGCCCGTGTACAATGAGTATGCCGGTGTTTCATAAATTTGTCTCATCCTCTACACTTTAGAGTACTATTACTCTCGGTCGATGCTTTCACATCGACATTTGGAACAGAGAATTCTGTTAGGCTTAAATATTTATAAAATTCAAATTTCTGTACTTAATCTTTTAAAATTTAACAGAATGCACTTTTGGTAAATTACGTCCTTAATTAAAAGACTAAAAAATAAGTCAGGTGATTGTTTGAAAAATTTCTAAGAACAGGAGGATACATCATGAGAGAAGGAAGTAAGCACAAAGAAAGCAACTGGCACCGGCGAGGCAACTAGGATTCTAATCCTAGCGGTACAAAGCGTGCGCGTTAATTACGTTGATTGATTTAAGCCTCGTCGCGGAGGATTTAAGAGGTTCACCGTGCACAGCCCATAATACCTTTGCTGGCCCGCGTGTCTTACACAGTGTACCTTGCACGCGAGTGTGCAACGCTGACCGTGTATAATTGCACCTCCTCGAAGAACGCGGCCGTGTATACACACGAGGCGTGCCTTTTGAATCATGTTCGGTTTATGCGTGGAATTATTAAAATGTAATGTACAACAGTTCGACGTAATAAATCGAAACTGTTTTATTTACACATTCCCCACGGTTGTGTACCTCTGCCCAACACTGTGCGCATTGAAAAAATCTCGAAGAATTTAACAGTGCGCATACCATTTCGTATAAATAAATGTTTAAACATCGATTTCAAAATCGACCTTGCGAATAAGGTGGATACTTTCTAGAATCTAGATCGTTGCTTCATTTTTCTCTCGCTATGTTAAATGATGCTTGCAACTGGGCTACTGAAAGGATCATGGATCATTCGGAGAGCACTGACGAGGTTATAGAAATATATCTTACTTTCATTTCATTTTTCTAGAATATGCCTACTAATTATAGGTATATTTACCCGAGTATAGGATAAGGCTGTTAATTATCCTTCAGAAATTATTGACACACGTGGGACGAATTCGGTCCCATCGGTGATCGAGATCAAAGGGGACCGCGATCATCCATCAAGCACACCCGGCTCGAACTCGATTTGCATTGCCACGTCCTCCAACTTCCCTTCGGGTTGTCCAGTTTCCTTGGGAGCCCGGAGGTAACCGGGATGACGCGTTCGATCGTCGTGGAGGAGATCGACGACGTCTCGGTTCAGATTAGAGCCGATAGTCGGCTCCGCCTAGCGAGATCCAGTTCGGATGGATGTCCTGCTAAGTTCGAAAAGGCGGGCCGGTCTGTTCGTCGCTGGAGGCCAGCTCGTTCCTTGGACGGCTTCTCGAATCGCATCGCGTTGATAGTAATTGAGACGTACGCGTCCTTGGGCCTCGAACGCGACGCCGCCCTGGGCATTATTCTCAACATGGCATTCTTAATTAAGACCTAATGGCGGCTTTGGTCGCAGTTATCTCGCGCCGTTCATCTGGACAATTGATTTCCTCGTACTGAGTTCGATCCTCCCTTTTTGCCGGATTCTTATGTATTGGTTATTCATTTTCAAGTTTTCTGCCGAGGACGTCTATTAAAATTTGTAATTTTGTAGTTTGGTGCAAGCAGTGAGGAATTAAGGGAAAGTCTAAGGGAGGCTGCACCCCCAAATCTCATTCAGCTCTGGGCCCCAGGAATCTTTATCCGGACCAGGGGATCACGAAATACCAATGTCATATTTTTGTAAAATTTCATTTGATTTGAAAAGAAATAAAGTGTAATGATTAAATTGAAAATGAAGAAGTTTCCTTTGTTACTTTAGAACCCTTACACTTAAGGATGTATGCAATGTTGTAGTTGGTTCAATTTAACAGATGTTCATCCGAAATGAATCCGGAGTAAATCATAAACAAGGGCAGGTGTTATAATGTTGATCGTAAATTGTCCCCGTCAGTGGTACTGAAAACTTCACTGACAACAAGGGGAACTGGTTGGCTGGAGTTCGGTCAGGATCAGCAAGTCGTATCCTGCGGACCCTGCAATTATTATCCAGAGAGAAACGCGTGTAATGAGCGATGGCAGGAACAATAATTTTCGCAAGGCATCGACAGTGTTCGTTTATGGTTCCGAGTGAATTTAAATGGGTTAAGTTCCGAGATAGGGATCGTATAATATTGTTGCTCGTTAAAATCCTTGAAAGAGTAGTTTGCTCGATTTTAATTGGTACACTTGTTCCATTAACTTCATTCTATATATTCCTATTATCATTTTTATCACTCCCCTCTTAATATCTTTGTGTCTTAATAACAGAGGATGTTGCTAAATCGTCGATATAAGACCCGTGGGCTTGCAGAACTCGTTCAAATAAGCAATCAAATTGAAAATAATATACGACCGATAATTAATCGTGATCAATAACATAGATAAAATTAAATACGATTAAGCCCTAAGACATTCCCTGGAAGAATTAAAATAAGAAACAGAATTCAGAAACAGTGAATGAGAAAGTAACAATTTTTTTTTACAAAATTATCATTCAATTCGATCCTTTCCTCGAAGTATCAACCAGCAAGGTTTCTTTCACGTTTCAGAGAAATATTTTTCATCGTCGATAATGGAGACGTTGTTCCAGTATCCACGAAGTTGAAGTATCTCATAAATGCAAATTCCAGGCCGACTGTCGATGACACGGCTATCCTTGGAAACACTTTTCCCTTGGACACCTCTTTCGTTTCTCTTGATCGAGATTTCTCCCTCCGGTCGGAAGGTATCTCGAAGAGCATTGCCCCCCTATCGAGTAATTACGGTTGCGCCACAGCTCAAAAGAAAAATAAAAACAGATCCAAAAGCGTAAAAATTTTCCAACCGAAAGTATATAAAAATAAAGACATAAAATTGTGCAACACGATAAAAACTGAAACACACTCCGCAGCACGGAAATCGAGCGGATCGTTTAACAAACAAAGGAACAAGCAGCTCGCGCCCGCAGCTGCAGCGCAGCGTACGCGTCGTCGCGGTTGAAAATGCACAGCGAAAGATCGCACTTTTTCCTCGTCGACACACGCGCACGGCTTGTTGCGCTCGTTATTTATGGCCGAGCGGTTTATTGAAAGTGAGAACACGATTGTTACCGTGAAAACGTTTCGTTCGTGCGCTCGCCGGACGTCCGTGTGTGCGAGGGGCGCGTTATTGCTTTACGGGGGCCTGGATTTCTCGAACCCGCCACCTCGGGAACCGGCCATAATAGAACAACCTTCGCGACATATCTACGAGCTTGACGGGGCATTCGCAACTTCTTGACGACCTATTGTCCCCCGGGAAAATTCTGATTAAGCGGGTAACGATTTCGCGAAAGCGCGCTTGTTAACTGCGCGATTTGAACGCTTTGCCTTCCACTCGGCACTCGTTTGTTATGGGTAACTGCTGTGACATAGTTTGAAACGAGCGTGGACGTCGAAAGTTCGTGTCGAAACCAGATTATCTGGAATTTTTTCCCAGAAGAAGGTCCTTTATTTTACGGCGCATTGTTTCGCGAGTTTGCAATATTTCGGCTGCGTTTCACAATGGCTACTAAAGTTATGCAATTTTAAGTATATCTATTATTCGAATAATTTGTATAACTTCGAATTTTTCTTTTGAATATTTGAATATTGATCCTTGAATTAAAATTGTGTCTCTCTCCATGGTCCGCCGTCCGAGGGTTCCAAGAATCGACCTAGAGTTATACTACGTTCAGAGGATTCATGTTATAGAACAGTTTTAGTAGGTTTTAGCAGTTTTTAAAACAGATAAAAAAGTTTTCTGGTAGAAAAAATTTTTTCGGTAACCCATCTTTTCGAGATACGCGCTCAATGTCGCTTAACCTCATTGATGTTATGACCATCAGTAAATCCTACAAATTTTATTTGTTATTAGGAAAATGGCGATATATGAGAAGAAAAGTTTATAAAATGCGTGAAAAAAAATTGTTTTATAAGAAAAATTTTTTCGGTAACCCATCTTTCTGAAATCCACGCTGAATGTCGCTTAACTTCGGTGGATCTTATGACTAATTCTTGAATTAAAATTGTGCCTCTCTTCATGGTCCGCCGTCCGAGGGTTAATATATGCTGTACCGAGGATTCCAAGAATCAACCTAGAGTTATACTGCGTTCAAAGGATTCGCGTTACAGAATAGTTTCAGCAGTTTTTAAGCTGCGATAAATTTCCTGTGTAAACGCCTGACACCAAGAACTGTTGGTTTGTCTTTACGGCCGGTGATCGAGCGTTCCTCGGCTCGAAAAATGTTTAGACACGTGTTAAGCATCTCTACGGTGATCTCTTCGAAACGTATCACCACTCTCGTCTAACTAGCCGACTGTCAGCCGTGATTGTTCGGATTCTTACCTCCGTAAATGCAAGCGATAAATGAGTTCACTGAACTTTCCGACATTCGTTAAAAGGCTTCCCTATCTCGTCGCGGTGAAATACACTCGTGCATACGCGGCTGTCGCGAGCCTGTGTGGGTGTAACGTTGCGCGCGGTCTCGGCCGTGTATGCATTACCGGCGGCCAGCTTTTTGCGCTCATATCAGTAATAGTAATCAGGATTTACTATCGTGCGGCCCGTTATTGCATCACTGCTTCGAATAGCTGCGACAAATGCTCTCAACGGAGTCGCTACGAGCGGGGCTCCGATCGCGGTTGGGAAAAGGAAGAAATGGTGCGTTTCGTTTGATTTGGTTGATCGATTCATCGATGAGATGAATCGATTGGACACAGTTGGGGTCATATTAGACCCTAGTATAATGAGTGGGAGATAGAAAATACTGAGTTCAGCTAAGGAGAGACAGGGAGTGCCAAGAAAATCCAAGAAATTAAATATTAATTAAGAGAGCATAAGAATCAATTTACCCCCTCTTAAGAAATAAAAATCCTTCTTTTTAATATTTTCGAAACTTTCAGAAAACAAAATTTGTTGTTACAAATGAACAAAAATGAAGAAAATCGAAGTAAATATTAATAGGGTATTAATAAAATATAAATGAAATTATTTTGACCCCCCTATTGAACAATTATGGTTGCGCCACGGACTTCATGCAACATTGAACCTACTGTATTAAACTTTAATTATTAAACATTGTTCTCAGCTAAAACTATTATATTATCACAGCTCTATTCTGATAAAATTTCTATACCTAGTTGTGCGGAGTCACGTGTTGAACAACTTTGGTATCTGATATTACCTATTCAATACCGTCTACTTTAAATAGCCTTGATAGATTGAGTAAGAAGGCTCGTTAGAAAGCAAAATCTGCCAGAGTTTAGTAATCGAGATGCACACACGTGTATTTGTCCTAAGCAGTGGTCGCATGGACATCGACACTTTCGCAATGTGTTCCGCGTGCCCGGCGTGTCTTGTGGCCAGAATACCGTGCAATCGCCGCTGATCGCCGGAATATGCGATCTCGGCTTAGCGGACGAGATCCCGGTTCTACAATATTCGACCCTACGGAAAAGTCACGGGTGCGCGTGTGCGTACAACCGTACAATCACGCGTATCCGTGTCAAACGCGTCATTAGAGATTACAATCCCCCTGAATTACCGTAAGACGGTGAAAAACGAACGTAACGAGAGAAACGCGGTACCGTTTTCAACACGCATGCCGAGCACACTGTAAAAACTCGTCCATTAGAATACGCCATTAATGATGAGCTCTATGGATCGTGGAATCCTATTCATTTAAACTAAAATTTCTTTTAACAGTTAGAACCATCGCTCTTTTTATCCGTCGTTATATTTAATATAGAGTGTATTTCATTTTATATCGTTATACGAGAATGATTAATGGTTAATTAAAGTCATTATCAGCGTTGGATTAAGAGGAGATCGAATTCTTCTATTTATTATGTCATTAAATTGCCTATTTTTAAGATTAATTATTATTTAATTTTACTTGGAATAAATTTCAATTTTTTGACCAAGTTTATCGGTCAAGGGAACCCTTGACGATTTGACAGCCCTGGGTATTAGAAATTTTAATTCTGTTCTCATTATTATACTTAATACTATTTTATAATATTCGTTCCTAAAACTGAGGATCGATATAATTGGTAAATAACGATTGCTAAAAGAAAAAGATCCACGAAAATGGCATTAGGGGTGGCTTCCGGGTGGAGGATATTTCAAGCTGACACGCGCGTTTAGATTCGCAGGCAGCCTTTTAGACAGGCGTTAACACCTCTTATCGGCCGTATCTTGGCTGCTTATGATAGATAGCTTGCGTAATGGTCGTAATGAAGCCTCTTTATTCTGTTAGCAAGAAGCGTAATAAACGACGGGGAAGCATCGGCCGGCAATTACGGACTCCCGGTGAAACGTTTTCCTCTCGCTTAGGATCGCCGGTAATATGTACATTCGCCGTGGAATTGGCGTTTTGAAAGTCATTGGAGAAATTGAATCCTTATCGACGCCTCGCATTCGGACCGGTAGCAGACGGCGGAATTATTTTTGTTTTTATTAGAAGATCAATGAATCGCGAAACTGGGAATTATTAACTCCTGGAAGAGAAATACTTAGCGATCGGGGCGATTCAGGGTTACTTTGATCCATTATAAAAAAACAAAGTATGTAATGGATTCAAGAATGAACCAGATTTCTTATCTTTAAAATGAAGAACAATCAGATCAAGGATGAGCAGCAACGTAAAAGAGAAAATCAATTTAACGATTCATTAGTTCATTGGCTTTCTCTTAGTCGAGAGTATTCATAGGAAAGTTGAGTGGGCAATTTACAAACCAGTTCGTCTAGTCTTTGCTTCTAACAGTAGTGAAATTTATGGGCACAGGTTTTGAACGACTGAAAAAACACTATTTATGACATGCTCTGATTTTTTTCTTTGAGCCTTTGAATATATATGATACTTAATATGTTGCAAAAAATTGATATACATTTTCCTCTTATGAAATTTAAAAGTATATTTCTAAACTAGAAAAATCGTGTTAGTTAAGGGATGACTTATTGCAATGTATACTACTTGTACAGTACGAAGCATGGTGGACCCTAAGAAAAATGATCCCACCACTGCCTATAATACTTCAGAATTTATCACCTCTTATACTTACTTTGCACAAGATTAATTCAGAAAAAATTAATATATTATTACAAAATTTAATTTATAACCTTGGTGGGAGTTCCTTCCTCCACATTACCAGTTTACCCTAAGGAAAGTTACTATGCTCGATACTGTACATAATTTTCTCTGAAAAGAAATCACCAAATTGGATAACACAAAAAACCAGTGATTCAAATGGTAATAAAAGGATAATTCACTCGGTCAAGAGTAAAGATGAGTCAAATAAATGAACTCGACTCTTTTCTTGACATTTTCCCTTAAGTAGTCTAGTCCATGAATATGGAGCAAGCAGTTACATGAATAATAAGTGTTATCCATTCATCACTTGTCAATATTACTAAACGTGTCAGGGAATAGATTGATGCATTGTTGAGGTGATTTAATGAAAATTCAAAAATTCTTTTGACTAGACATCTTTCAATGTGCAACATGAAACAAATCAATAAATATCGACAGCATTGACAACATATATTGTTCGTCTGAAGGATCGAGCCACGCGATCCACCTTGGTCACGCGTGCTAAATGAACGATGCACAAGAACGTGTGTAATACTCAGCTCGCGTGCGATCCAGCAAATCCTGGAAACACTGGATCAAAGAAAAAATATCTCTGTATTCTGCCACCTCGCGGTGCAGCCGCGTTGCAACAGATATAAATGAACGGTTAACCGGCGAGTGCAAATCCTGCACGAGAAATAATAGAGTTCCCGCGTATAACCACTGACCGGCCTGTAACCGGTATTTAGAGGCATTCCTTCGCTGTCCCGCGATACACTCATAAAGCCGGTATGCCTCGAATTATCTCTGTTCGAGAGGGAGAAAAAAAAAATGATCGAACAATGCCGTAGTAATATTAGCCGGGATCAACGGTGCTCGGACACGTGCGCTGCACTTTTATCGTGCGGGAAACGTTCGACGAATTGCGCGAAATAAACCCTTTTACGGATAAGACATTCCGAAATTTCTTAAAAGTAGATAGTTTCATTGTAAAATATTGCTTATACAAAAATGGCAATGATTAGCCGAGTCAATTTCTAGAGAAATAAATTTGAAATTTGGGAAAATGTAGTTAGGTGTGTGTGAGATTAGAGGTAGAGGTGTGCGAGAACTCGAAAATTTCGAATACCCGATACTCGAATAATTGTAACCTGATCCGATGCGAATCAAACTGCATAGTTGCAGCCTGATCCGACCTGAGCCGAGTAGTTGCAACCTGATCCGATCCGACCCGAATCGAATAGTTGCAATCTGATCCGACCCAAAACGAATAATTGCAACTTGATTCGACTCGATTCGAATAGTTGCAACCTGCTCCGCCCTTTTCAGGTTCTCCCACACCGCTATTAAAAAGTAAGCTTTAATTTGAAATTTTTGGAATTACGAAAATGACGGAGTAACTATACAGAGTGTACCTGTTCATGGTCACGAACATGCATCCCTCCGAAAAATTCATAAACGCGACGTTTAAAGAAAGGATAATTAAAATTCCTGGTACGCGCTGCCCATCAGCCGAACCACGGAAAGAAAGTCTTTTCCCTTTAAATGGTGAGTGGTTGTTGGAAGTCAGGACCGCGTTATGTTCTACGTCTACTGATGGTACAGCGTCAATCTAGACACTGGCATTTCGTGCACAGGTTAATGAATTATTAGCGAGTAGCCAAACAGTTATCGGTAATCATTAAAGAATGTTAGAAAAGAACGCGTTGCCTGATTGGTTATTAAATAATGACTGTTATTCATTTTACTAGCTTTTGAAGGAGCAATCAAACAGGTTATAGTCTCGGTTATGATATTTTTATGACTAGTATTTTCGTTAAATACCCATTTCATAAACTGTTAAGTATCTTCGTAAATGGATCTATTTGCAAGTTTAGGTATTATTCGAATTAAGATGGTTTCATTGTCAGAAGAAATTATTTTGACAAATGATAGAACGAAATTCAGAAAGCCAGATGAGACACAATGCTAGTGAAAGCTCAGTGAGCTTCGATGTGAAACAGTTTTTAAACTGTTAAATGATCAAAGATAGAAGACCGCGCGCATGGACATGCATGGTCAGATGCGCGCTCGATGCATCATCGCTGCGTTGCACAATTTACTGCAGCTCTCGAAGCCCAAGATGGCGTGAACATGGCTATAAGAGAAATTGAGAGTTTAATATTTATGAATGGCTAAGAGGAGCAAGGAGACTTTGCATTACCTTCTTTGCGATTGTACAAGGTGAATCTTAATATGAGAAAAGAACAATGAACAACTACAATGAACATCACTCAAATGGCACTAGAAATTTGTTATATTTAAGTTTTAGACATTTCTACTGTCTCATAGTTTTTTGAATTCTGGAAAGACACAGGAGGAGATTCATCCTATCTACCAGTTAGAAAATATTAGAAAAATTTTCAAACAATTATTTAAATTGAAATTAATTAAAATGATATTCGAATCTATTCAAATAAGTAATACAAAAGGTTAGGATTCTTCAATCGCTTTTTGCTGTCAATGTTAATGTTAAGAATAAAAAATTGTTGCTATTTTTATCCTTAATGTTGAAAAAAGCACACACTGTACAGACGTGTGTGTTGTGCAATGTCTCTCCTTGAAGCATCGATCTTCGTTCGTCTGGGTAGGTCGTAAATGAAAAGAATTAATTGCATCGTTCTTACAGTGATGGATCGAAAAGAAATTGCAGTATATTTTACTGTACTTGCTGGACACTTTCTTACGAGGGGTTATTTTCAGAGGTACATAATATTCAAATATTTCATATTAAAGTGCATTGTCAGTCAAGCAGAGAGCTGATTCATTGCCTCAATTTGTTTCAACTTCGACAGACACTGTTAACTTTCAGTTTCGAGAAACTCGTACAAATATTTTGCATATTCTGAAGGGCAGAGGGTGTACAAAAAGGGATGTAGTAAAACATACTACACGTGTCTAATTTTTTATTATATCTACTTTCATAGTAGAATAATAATTTGTTAGACATTGAAACTTTATAGTTAATTTTCCAAACTAATTTTCTAAACTAATATTTTTCTATTGTTTTCTGTTAATTATTCTAATGCATCTAATAAATCTTATATATTATTTTCGCAATATTGTTCGATATATTTTATTTATAAATTCAAGTAGCTAGTATGAATAATGGATGATCGATTCCTATGAAAATTCAAGCATCATCCAAATAGGGATGACAAGGTGGTCCCAACTATTCAACCTACATAATTCTCATTTTGCACATGCCAATGTCAGATATCCTTTTCTGTATAATTACAAGGGACAGGTTATAAGAACCATGGAAAACAAAGTAGCAACATTGTCGAATGACTTTGCATACATATTCGGTATTTGTTGCCCGGTGAATCGTTTAGGTATTTGTAAAAGTGCGCGCTCGAAGGCCGGTATAAATCTGTCTTTCGACGTTTATTCGTTGCAAAGCGTTAATTTTCTGCGGGTTACCGCGGCCTGTCGTGACGGTACGCCCTTAAAAGGTGAACACACAGCGATGGTTTTGTACGTTCGCGATGGCCGCGGCTGTTTGCATTGTTAAATATTACTAATAATCGAGCCTGGGGCGCGACACGGCCGGGGGTTGCGCAATTTACGAGCTAGGAATAAATACATCGCATCGCCTACAGCCTTCGACTAACGAAGTTGAAGCTGGGTACCTGGTGAACCAGTACCAGACCATAAAAACAGAGACCACCGGAGGCTTTGGCTTCTTGCACCGGTTTCTCCAATTCGCCAGACTCTCTTGAAACGAAACAGCTCCTCTGTAAACACTACGCTTATTTTCACGGTTATTCGGTAACCTGGAGCTTCGTATGCAGCTCGATGCATCGAGTTTCAAATAATAACAACAAAACTTCCAACAATCTATAAATTCAAAGAATTAAATAGAAAATTTTTATTCAACTTGCTTCAAAGATAAAAGCACTAAGACGAAGGACTAATGTTTCAAAAATCAAAAGAAAAAGTAAACCACAACAAACGAAAAGAAAAAGGAAAGGGTGGTGCAGCAGTTGCAACGGCAACGAGATCCACGCTTCCAATTTATTTATACGGGCCATCCCGCAAGCAGATGAATGCGGAAAAAAGGACACAAGAGTGGGATACCGTGGCCTCGCGGAATCGTCTCGGGGACGAACCGGAAATGAGGATCGAAACCGCGATCCGATGCAAGAATGCCGGGAACGCGATGCGTCCCGGCTCGTGAAACGCAGGAAAGCACGTTTCTTTGGTTGCTGCGTGATCGAACGAGGTGTCCGCAATGACGAATAATGCCCAGAGCGCAAATCAACGGGGGAAAAAAGAGCGTCGAAGAAGCCATAGCCGACGTTCAGGCCGACCGTAACTTCGTACGAGCGTTGAATAACGCTGCACCACCTATACCAACTGACCCGTTTTTATCGGGACACTGACATTTTCATTAAATCGAATCCATTTAGAGAGATTCATGATTATTTATCGGGCTGATTAATGACCACCGTTCGATTCGATCGATGCTTTCTTTTTCTTATCAAGCAAACAATTAATTGAAAATCAATTTGCGCTGTTGGTGTGCGAGAAACTGGAAATATTGAGTCGGATCGGAATTATTCGGGTAGGGTTGGGTAGGGTCGAGTAAAATTTAGTAGTGTCCAGTAGGGTCGAGTAAGGCCGGGTACATAAGGTCGATTAGGGTCGCGTAGGGTCGAGTAAGATCGAGTGGAATTGAGTAGGGTCGAGTAGGGTCGAGTAGAGCCGAATAAGGCCGCGTAGGACCGACTAAAGCTGGGTAGTGTCGCGTAGGATCGCGTAGAATCGAGTAGAGCCGAGTAAGGTCGAATAGGATCGAGTAGAGCCGAGCGGGGTCGAATAGGATCGAGCAGAGCCGAGTAAGGCCGAGTAGAGGCGGGTAGAATCGAATATGTAAAATCGGGTAGAGTCGAAATATAATAATGTATATTGAAACCTTCTCTAATTTCTCAGAAATCACCACGGCCATGATCCATAGACACTAATTCACGATCTTTCAAGAATTACACATTCCTTGTTCAACGTGTAATGCATCCATAACTTAGTTGCAAAACAAGGTCAGTCGTGCCGCATCTGGAGAGGATTGCCTCTGAACATGGAGCACGTCTGCATACCGTAGCGTCGCGTCAACCACGATGCAATCAAGCTTAAACGTGCAAATGATACTCGCAAATAAACGCAAACTGGAACGGCAATTATTTACGTAAGCATCGAGATCGTGGGATCTCTGGAACGACGGGTCGTTAATTGCGACGTCGATATCCCGTTCTGAAGAATAACGACTGTCCATCCTTGAAACATAAACACAGAACGATTGAAAAATAACGCTTATTCTCCGTCAGTTTAAAATGATATTTTCAATAAACTTTCAATTCATGTACAATAAGCGCTCGATAATTCCACAGTGGTCAAAATAAACAGAGCAGGGAATTATCGAGCATTTTACTTCTAATAAGGTATCAAATATCCTCTGTTAAAGTCTCGAAGTTATTACAAGAGAGACGGGTGTGCCAACGCAATTTTTAACCAACTGTAAATTACAACGTCAATTTACTCAGCAACCAGCGTGAAGAACGTTAATAAAATTCTGTAACCCTAACAGTTGTTAATTATTTGCCTTGCCGAGTTCCATACCTAACATTATCATCTCGCATAGAGAACTGCCGTTCCATAGGAAACCTAATTAAACGCATTCAATTTGTTACACGTACAGGATTATTGACTGTGTACTTTTACGGTTAGCTGGTACGTGGTGTCTAGCTATGTTGAAGAGCAAAGGCGCTGACCTTCGGAAGGTCATACGTCTTGAAGAGACGGGCGATATGCTTCCGTGTGCCAGCAATGGCAGCAACATACCCTTCTCGAAGCATGGATTGACCCGCGGGTGAATAAAATCATTATTTCTTACCGTTTGACAGTCGGTTAGTTGATGGACGCGATTAACTTGCCAAATTATTTCAAAAAGTATTTCAGCGAATATATAAATTTCTAAATTATTAATTTTGTAGGGGCAAGTTACTAATTAATTAGTTAATACACTTTATTAAAAATTAGTGGTTATTGGTACCTAAGGTAAATATTTATAAATATATAATTTTCTAAATCATTAATTTGCAGGGGCAAGTTACTAATTAATTAGCTAATGCACTTCATTAGTAATTAGTGGTTATTGGTACCTAAGGTAAATATTTATAAAAAAATATCATGATGAATATATAAATTTTTAAATTATTAATTTACAGGGGCAAATTGCTATAATTAGTTAATATATTCTAGTACTAATTAGCAGTTATCAGTAGCTAAGATTTTTTAGAAAAAGGTACCATCCCCCTAAGTAGTTTTGTGAATAGGGCTGCTATTGATTCATATCGGGTACCCGGGTACTCCTAAGGGTAATTTAATCTAATAAGTTGTGGAAAATTAATATAACGCAATGCCTGACGGTATCTTAAATTTAATAACCAAAGCCAAGTGGAATAATTGAGAACCGCTGGGTTAAGGCTTGTTCACGCGTACACGCGGCGCGAGTACACGCGTGTACTCGCGTACCCGGCTCGTGAGCGGTATACAAACTTGAGGAATACGCAACGGCATGTTTGATGACACTCTTTGCTTTGTGCGGCACGGAAAAACCGACAGGTTTGCTCCGTCGCGTCGTTCAGGATGTCACGCAGCTTAACACGCTTTGATAACGTCCGCATTAGCACGTTCAACCGGACGTGAATCGTCGATGATTAACGCACGGCTACTTGACAACCTGTACCGAGGAACATCGTAGATTCGCGGAAACTTTCACTATAATAAACCTGGCAAGATGATGTACCGTGAAATAGTGATCTCTGATGAGTTCAGTGTGTAGACAGGAAATCGTTGGTAATGATGTTTACGTCAGCTTGAAATTGAAAACGATTGGAAAGTTTCAGAAGGCAATATATAATCTAAGTGAAATAGAAAAACTCATCAATCCGAAATTCTAATCCAACACGTTGAACATCGGGAAGGTCGCCGATAAATTAATTAGAATCTTTCGGGAGCGGGCTAGATTCCATAGAAATTTGGAAATTTTGTAATTTTGAAATCTGGAATTTCAAAAATCTGAAATTGCGGAATTTTAGAATCTTAAGCTTTAAAAATAACGAGGGGGTAGTCTTCTTTTTTTAAGGGGGCCAGGCCTACCCTGTTGCCTATCTAACATCATAAAGGTTATCGGTAAATTAATTAGAATTTTTTGGGGATGGATTAGGTTTCATAGAAATTTTGAAATTCCAGAATTTTAGAAATCTGAAATTGTAGAATTAAAATCTTGAAGTTTAATTTAAAAATTAAACCAAGCCTAAAATTAAAAATTACCTACTCCTATTCTTAATAATTAAAATTTCAACGTGTCCTACAATGAATATCTATTTTCACAGCAAAAACCAATCTGTTAAGAAATGTCGTCGCGGTTAAATGGTTAAAGGTCCCTTACCACAAAAGTATCCATTTTGATTGGTATTCAGAAACACTGGTTTCTGACCAATGTCGAAACGTTTCGCGAATCCTGTCCACCAGATGCTGTTCCAACATATGGTGTCCCACTTTCTAGAGATCCCGGTGGACCGCTATGCATCACGTTCCTCCATAGACGACATCGACCTCCCGTTCAAGATTGCAACGTTCGTTTACCCTCCCAACATCCATTCCGACCTTCGCTGTGTCTATATGAACAATTAGCCCGCGTTTGCCGTTGATCACCGGGCACCCTTGACCCCCAATACGCCATACTATGTCGTCATCCTTTCAGCAAATTACTGTACTCGATGCTGTAGGTACAACACCTAACGATTAAAGAGTTATTTTTAAATATTTGAATAGTTACAATTTACAACCTTTTCTCTGTGTACCCTGTTGTGAATCCAGAGGGGGATGGTAAGGGGTGATTACCCCCTCCTTCAAGAAGGGCTTCTAAGATTTTTTTTTATTATACCTATCTTCTTAAAAATCAATAAAATATTTAGCCAATGCTGTTTTTATATTTAGCATTGAAAATTGATGGGGTGTAATTACACCCCTATATGAAGTTAATAGGCATATTCTTGTTTCTTTAAAGGAATATATCAGAAATTTACCTATAAATCGATTCGATTGAAATTTAGATGATCAATAAGGTAGAATAACAGCATAGCCCACCTACGATGGCGACAGTAAGTACCGTTAGAGGATTATTAATATTCATGATGTCAGCACACGTTCGAGCATTGCGATACAAGATTTCCTTGTACTTTATTCATCGGAGGTGTCTGTTTCTCGGAAAAAACGAGCAACTGCGTATCGGCATGCAGGCAATATCGCAATGCAATTGATCGTTGTGCAACGCAGCGATACGCGAAATCCCACTCCTAACGATCATTGTTAGCCTCTAACAGAGCTGGAGCAATTCAACTTCTGTTTCTGTTATTATGAATACCTGTCAAATTCCACGGTTAATTGTATCCTAATCAGAAATTCTAAAACTGAAAGATTTAAATGAATTGTCATTTTCATTGTTTTCACTAATCCCAAGCAATGCGTTTCGCTTTGTTAATTACATACCCTTTGAATCACGTATACTTTGAAAAGAAAAAAGAGAAAATTTAAAAAATCGCACGCGCCTCCACGCACGGAGTCGAAAACGCTTTCACGTGCCGTCACCTGCTAATTACTCCGGAATGCAGGGAATATTGATGGCAGTGTTTAGACGAGAAATTGTTAGCCGGCCGTCATTGTCCCTGTAATTGCCGGTCGCGGAATGATTATTGACTCGTACGAGGCTGATTATAGCGACGAGTAGCGACGTTGTTTCATTGTGTTGCGAGACTCGCAGTCCTATTAATACGTTTCGTTGCTGCTTTGTGACCGGGGTCATGGATGGTATACAGGGTGTTCTACAAAAAATATACTAGTCAGGAGCGGATTCAAATGTATGGAACCCTGGGTCATAACATTTTTCAAAGCCCCCTTGGTCCAAAATTGAAATTTATTCTAAATAAAATTAGATAATAATCAATCTTTAAAAAAGGCAACAGAAAAAAAATTGAGTCATACAATTTTTCAAAGCCCTATTGGTCCAAAATTGAAATTTATTCTAAATAAAATTAAATAATAATCAATCTTTAAAAAAAGGCAACAGAAAAGAAATTTCATTCAATTTAATTTTGACATAACAATACACCTTCCTTTTTATTTTTATTCACAGAATATATTTGCATTGTTTTACCTGGGACACCCTGTAGAGACACAGGTTCGTCTCTAATCCCGTGATTCTTCGTTTTGAATTATGCTTCATTGTACCTCCTCTTAAATCGCGAATGGCATTGTGCTAAGGGATACGTGGACGTGATTGTTTGCTTTTGAATCGAGTCACACCCTGCTGAGCGTTTTTCTCTCCTTTTGACGGACAAATATGTGCCTGGTGAAAAATTTTTATCCTTCGAATAAACGTCCGGCATTCTTTTCGTTTATTGTTGTTTCAGTACGTCTGATTGATCAACTGGGTCAATATAGGATGAAGGTTGATGTTATTTCATCTACACTGTTTCCTAGACGATTGAATAGCTTCTATTCGTATCCTGCTGAGTCGAAGGAATTCAGAAAAATCTCTGTATAAACTGTTCTGAATCGACAGTGATTGAAGTTTGCTGTATTTCATTCGTTGCACCATCTCGGGCTGATGGTTTGCATAATAGGCTAAAGAAACCTTTATTATTTTTCGATTCAATGATACCATGATTAAAAAGAATCAGATTTAATTACTGTAATTATGATCCAATTTAACAGTATCTTGGTCTGATCACATTAAGTATAAACTGTAGTCATTAGATTTATTTTAGTTAAATTTTTTATAAAATATTTCTTAAAGATAGAATGATTTTATTTAATTGAAATAAATGTATCTCAATCGTTCAACTAGAAAGGAGGGAAATTATTAATTACGAAGACGTGTTGAATGTGTCATTCTGATTTTCATTGCAGATCTAGCATTAAGACAAATAAAAGTATCCTTGTTATATTGTACAAGGTTTTTCAAATGCTGTTTACCGTTAACAAGAACAAAAATAAGATACGCATGCAAGGTCTTACGCGTAGAATATTCGTTTTTATATGGAAAATGTTTCTTGCGTGTATTTCTCTTTAACTGGTTATATAATCAGCTGCGAAGGAATTATTACTTCCTCGTTCTTTCAGAATTTTTCGAAACGATATGTGACTGCTGATCCCTGAGAAACTATCTAAAACGCGTACAGAGAAGAAATACAGAAGATGAAGTACGTGACTCGATCGTTTGAATGGCGAAGTATGAGTTGCCATAACGAGCAAATCCAACGTTTATTTCGCTATCAAAATGTATTTGATATTAAGAAACTTCCAGGTTCACTGTAATACATTTATTATGCCAATAATATTCACGGTTTTAACTAAATCCTAGCCGAGTATGATTTCTTGGCAATCGGAACGAATCTCATTTCACTGGTAGAACTATCCTTTATGCAACTATTAGAACGTTAAAGGATTTAAGTTTTCAAGTATTTCAGTTTTTGTTTATTAGAATATTTGCATATTAGGATATTAGAAAATTGGAATTTTCGAGTATTAGAATACTAGGGTATTTGAATTTCCAAGTATTAGAATACTAGAAAATTGGAATTTTCAAGTATTAGAATACTGGGGTACCTGAATCTTTGGGTACGAGAATATTAGAAGTCTTAGATTACAAGTATTAGAATATTAGAGAATCTAAATTCGCAAGTATTAGAATAATAGAATACTTGAATCTTTAAGCATTAGAATTTTAGAAAATCTGAATTCGCAAGTATTAGAATAATAGAATACTTGAATCTTGAATCGGATATTAGAATATTAGAAAATTTGAACCTGAATTCCCAAACATTACAATATTAGGAGACTTGAATTTTTGAGTATTAGATTATCAAAAAATCTTAAATTTTCAAACACTAGAATATTAGAATATTAAAATTTTAATTAGTAGTACAAAAAAGTTAAGGATTAGAATCATTATTAAATCACCACCTATCAAAAACATATTAAATCGATTAACCAAACACAAGATACAAACCAACAAAAGGAACTTGTACTTCCTGTACAATTATCAAACACAAATTGCATTCGTAATCAATTTCTCACGCAAGCAAGTGCATCCATCAGTTGAATCCTGTCCGATTACGATTTCACATCGTCGACCATCAGCGTTTCACATCGCGACGAGAGGAAAATCGTCGGACAACCGTGGAACGCGTTGGCTCAGCGGGAAATCTGGCGCGGAACCGGAAGCATAGTTTTGCGCGGGAAAAAGGAGAGTCCCCTCCGAAAGTCAGTACGAATAGAAAGGAAGTAGCAGCGAAACAAGTTTCGCAATGAAAATATGAAATCAATCATAGAAACAGTAATTACAAACGAATCCCTCAAATGAAAACCAAAACAACCCCTTCCTACATTAAATTATAAATTATAATTATAAAAATATAATTCATGGTACCTTTCAGGTATGATAAAGAGTGGTGCTTCCTCCGCATTGCTATTTTAAAAAAAAACCTTCCATACTCGATACCGTACCACTAATACCAGGACACCCAGTATAGAAAATGAAAAATCGTAAGGAAAACAAGGCAAGCATCGGTGATCCTGGTCGACTCGCGTGCTCCGAGTCTGCGCGATACAGTTTATTTGAAGCTAAAGAAGTGGGGGCTCCTGTGGTCGTTCGACGGCGCGGCGTGGCGCGTCCTCGCGAGCTTTTAGTCGCACGATCTCGTCCGGAGCGTCGGGACGCTCCACGTCGTGGCTCTGAAAGCTTCGATCGATCGAATGGATCGATCGCGCCGCGTCTATTCCCTGGTCACTCGATCTTTCGAGAAATCGAACGATCAATTTCTCGTTGATACATGATCGTTGATCGATCGTTCGGCGTTTGATCGGTTCGTGGTAGAAAGGATCGAAGGCTCGTCCGACAGTGAAAGTTACCATCGTCCGGGGTCATGGTTGTCGCGAGTTCGGTGCAGGTGAACCGCGTGAGTGACATTCGCGCGTTTCGTGAATCGTCAGCTACAGCTGGTCACTGTTGGTACCAGTGAGAAAGGTGGGTGTGCGACGAGGTGCCATTTTTTTTTTTTTATTTCTTTATTTTCCATTCATTCGTTGCTTAACGATCGTGCAATCGATTTGGAATCGTGTGGTGCACGAGTGGTTAGAACGGTGTGCGATTCGAACAGATTGCTATTGCGATTGGGATGGGAACCAGCCGCTGTGCACGATGGTGTACTCTGGTCGGTATCCGCCTTGGGTAAGCGAAGGAATCGATCGACCATCGTGTTATTTTATAAAGTTAACGATTATCCATGATATATTCACGTCAGAACTTTTATTCCAATTTGTTATTTATTCATTTTGATAAAAATAAATGATTTTCTTTGAAATTTAGACGGAATTTCCATTCTAGAACCATGAACTTCCAAGAGTGTGCATCATTGATTGTGTTTACTTTTACAAGAGTGTATGTGTCGCTCACTTCGTCTAGTCTTCAATTGTATGTTCAGATAAAAAGCGCCCAACCCTGATTCATATTCTCGAGAAATGAAAAGGTAGATTGAGTACTTGATATTGTGGAATTTGTTATATTCGATACCTAGATACACAGCTATCAGATATATAGTCTATCCACTAATTAACCCTTTTCATAATAAAATTAAAAAACTTCAAAGTGCACTTGAAAGCTTTTGATTTGTGCCACTATCACTGCTAAGTTAGAGTCACTAATATTTAAATAGAAAATTATTTTCAATCACAGAAAGAACCGGTGTTGTTGTTCACGGTAAAACGCGTTAAAAAGGCCGCGACCGCGTCGGCGGTACCGTTCTCACGGAACTAGTTGCGCGATATCAAACTCATCGCAAATCATAAATTCAGATAATACGGCTTTAAAAAATAATCGTACCGTTTGCTTTTTTCCCCTCTCTCTCTCTGGCCTCTCGTTAATTGCGATCGCGGCTTGTAAGAAAGTAAGACGCTGCTCGCAACGAGGCAGGCCTTCTCGCGCTTAATTAAATTCGCTCGAGCGTTCCGCGTGGTTTTGCACGGACGCGTTCCGCGTCAAATTACGTCAGGGACGCAGCGGAATACCGTCACGCGGAAAGCATCGACCGTATCCAGGTCGGCTAATGGGCAAATTGCTAAATCTCGAACTTTCACTTTGCTCCATCTATTATGTGCCCTCATTGTGAAAAGCTTCTTTCCCTTTAAATTTTCCCTGTCATTATATTTTTCAATATTACACCTTCTTTTTTAAATATTCATATTGAAAAAATGATCATACAACATTTGACAGAATACGCTTTTAATTAATAAATTCTTTAATTAAAAGGTCAATTTTGCAGCTCATTATATTGCCCTATATATCGTCTGGAAATTGATTAAATCGAAGGGCACGATAGTGTGTCACGTTCATCACGGAAGCTTTTAATTGTCGGGATAACGAACGTCCTCGTGCAATTAATTCCGTACGAGGTTGACGGCAATTTCGCGGGCGCCGACAATTACCGGTGTTACAGATGACAGACACCGGCCGATTACACCGGTCCCCGGCATCACCAGAAAAGGAACGCGTTGGAAAGTGAAATGGCTCGCAGGGCAATTTCGTGAGATCGAAAGCGTTTCGAAAGTTGTGCTCGAGGACGACCAGCCGTCCCTTCTTTCTTCCGAGACCGATCGGGAATAGTACTTTGACCTTTGCCCCGCCTTATGTCACCAGACGTTGTCTTTCAGATTTAGAAATTAAATAATTTCTAACAATAGTTTAATAAGGAGGTCGATTTCACCCTTCTGATCCACCCCAAATTGTACTACTGATTAGTACAGGTGACTTTAATTACCATGCCAATTACGTTGATTTTATAATTAAAGAGGTTTAATTAGAATAATTATTTTGTCTCATTCTCTAAACTCAGTAGATACATCTGACTCTTTGAAATAGAATTTTTATTTAACATGCCAGTCGTTGAATACTTTCTAGATGGACTACTTTTAAAACAAGCAATAACATACAATTGTCCGAAGCAAATAGTGACAAACGTTCTAAAACAAGGGATCCTGTATGCGAGGACAAAAGCTGTCCTTCGTGATAGAATACAAAACGTTTGACCGAACACAGCCAGCATACTGAATTACGAAAGGCTTGAAACAAAGAATACAGGATCGAGGATATCGCTGAATGGCTTTGTTCCAGAAGAATTATTGTCAAACGAATTAAAGTAATAAATCCCATATACCTAATCACTCATTATATATTCTCTAATTTGGTCCAAATGAAATTGAATTATTTTAGTTAGTTAAAAATAGATTGTTTTCAACGTTAATACGATATTAATTTTCTGGTTGTCTTATAATTCTGTTCGGCAATGAACGTTAATTTTATTAAATACACACTCGGAGCCGTAATGTCTATAAAATTTCAACGAAACCAAGACACCACGGTGTTCCAGTCCTCGCAATTTACGATACGCATCCGTGGCCGCTACAGTCGCAGGCAATTAAACGTCCATTACGTGGCAATTACAGAGGTTCCGAGGCAAATAATCGAGAGGGGTCGGTGTCGGCCTTCTCTCCATGGTTTTCACGGAAAAACGAAGAGAAAGAAAGAAAGAAAGGAAAAAAAGAATGCTTGCTCATGCGTATTCATGACCGGAACCGTGGATAATGCTCGGAGTCTCCGCACATCATATCTTACACAGCTGGAATATTAATTCTTGTCATTCGTATGCGATGCGAGTTCAATGCTGCCGTGAACACGCTTGAAGGATGGTACAGGTGCAAGTCAGCTTGGAAACTGCGTTTTTCTACGGCAATCGAAGCTGGAATTTAGATTGGCTCGATCGCGAATAATTGTTTCATATTTAATTCAGATCAATTAGTGGGTAATTATATCGGAATTGAAATGAAATTCTAAGCAATTGAATGAATTGTTGCATTTTTTATGCGTTTGCGAGATATTGGAGTGTGAAGAAGATATTTAAATACTAGGGGTGTGCGGGTACCCGTCATTTTGGGACCCGAAACTGAATTCGAAAGCTAATACTTCATTTAGAATGTAATTAAGTTTCGATTCCTGAGTTGACACTCGAATCCCGAAATTACGGGTACACGACTTTTAAGATCTTGCTCGACCTGACCCGACCGATCTATTTTTGATTAGTCCTTAAAGCATTAATTAAAAGTCTAAGGAAATAATTCTGAAAATTGTCTACATTTCTCAACGACTCGTAGTTGACACTTGTCTCAATTAAAAACGCATCTTTTCTAATTTTCGCACACGTCAAGCTGGCATAAAATATTATGCGATGACGAGCATCAAATTACAAGTAACAAGAAACTCGAGGGTTGATTTATAACAGGACGATTTAAACTGACGCGGAAAATTATCAAGTCGTCGATCGCAAAAATCCCATTTGTCATATTCAAGTGCTAACTAGACGGGGCAACTTATTCGTTTCCTTTTATTGTTTAAAAAGAAAGATCACTGTTACCATTTTATTTTCATTCGTTTTCCAATTACGTCGACAGATTGATATAGAGCGCCAATTCAATGCTTTGCATTGATACAAGAAATACAGGGTGTTCTAATAATCAGGAAGAGAGTTATTTTTCTTGAGTAAATTAATTAAAAAATATAAAATAAATTGCAGCTTCGTTTTGGAGAAAATTGAATTTGAAAATTATTTATGGCAAGAAAGATCATTGTCCTTTATGAAATTGTTGAAATACCAATGCATAATAGTATTATGAAGAATACTAACTAATTCATGAATGAAAAATGATTAACAATTCGAGTTTCCATTGAAATCATCATTGCATTCTCTAGAAACGTAATTTGATCACGTTGAATTGTAGAGTTCGTGGCCATCAATCATTCTTTGTGTAATAAAAGTAGTCATCGTCGTTTCGATATCATTCTATAATAATTTCACAAATTAGTCGACAGTGCACCATATGCTGCATGAAACTGACGACAGTAATTTCAGTTCATTAATTAATAATAATGATTGCAATCTAAATAATTTTAAATAATGTAAATGTCCAGAAATCTAAATATTTTCAACGAGCTATCCTCCTTCGTCAAAATCAATTAAGTTTAATTAGTCAGCAGTCTCTGTTCGAAGAACAATCCTCAATCAAACTGAACTAGATTCATTCCATCGTTCCGTGTCCTTTTTTCGCTCTTTTTCACGGCACTGTCACTTCGTATGAAAGACAAACACCGGTGGCGACACAGCGGTACGCCACGACAGATAATCATCATCATAAATTCATCATCATCACCATCATCGCGAAGCGGGCCTCGAGCATAATCACTCGTTAGCTGACGGTACAGTCAGCCGTCGGCGAATCACTGTCACGGTTGCCACGCTTCGTAGAATAACGAATTCCTTTGGAAGAATAAACTTCGTTTTACCTTTTTCTCGCTTCTTTGATCATAATCTTAATGATAATAATAGAGAGTGCTGTGTCATGTTAGTTTCTGGGAGTAATTTGACGCATTAGGGGTGTTATTCACTGTTTAGAGAGGGTATAACGTGTTGATGAGTTTCTATGAATTATATTTCTTGGAATTTATGATCTGACTACAAGTTGTAAGAAAATATGGGGTCAAATCTGACCCAGGTTAATTTCTAAAGAAGATATGATAAGTCTGGGACCATCATGGTGCAAAAATAATTTTATTATTTTGCCCAAAAGGAATATTACAATTTTATTCTTAATTTCCTTTTTCTTTTTTTTCCAGGAACGAACTGTCAGGGTGAAACGTGAACAGTTTCCTAGCGATTCCTGGTCAAAGCTCGTGAAATTCAGTGCCTATGAAACCGTGAATAACAATCTAGTGCGTGACGATGTCGTCGAGTGGTGAATTTTCGACATTGTCCAGTGGTGAAGCTACCGGAACTGGTGATGATTCGTTGCCCAGTTCGCGGGAAGCGACCGCGGAAGCCGCGAATTCCGGGGGTGGATTCATGCCCCTCCGCGAGTTTTTGGACAGATTTTCGTTACCCAGGGTGGTTAGGGTAGAAGGTGCCGGTGGAAGACCGATATTGTTGTACAAACAACAACAAAGATCGTTGAGAGTTACGGCTACCTTGTTGATGCACCGTTATCGGCACGACGTCAAAGTTGGACCAGAAATCGTGATACCCGAAGGATATCCTGGTGAGTGCAATCAAATTTCTCTCTTTTTCAGTTAAATCTACTTTTCATTTGATAGAAAATAAGAACATTTTAGTGGAGAATAAATTTTAGCTGAAGGAACCCATGAAAACTGAAATTGTCTGCTTAATCGTTGACTTGTACTACTTAAAATAATTAGAAAAAGTCTAACACGATTTGATGACAGAAAACTATTGCAAAATGCCACTTGTAATATATCAATCTAAAGCTTAAAAGACATCCGAAAAGACTGTATAAACGTTTCTTCAAAATTCTTAATACAAAATGGCTGATTGATAATTGTAGCGAACAATGACTAATTTTGAAACTGTAAAGTTTGATACGATTTGATGACATAAAATTATCATGAAATATCACTTATTCTATATTTATTTGAAGCTTAAAATTTACTGAAAATTACTATATAAATCATCCATTGATACTAACTATAATGGCTGATTGTCAGGGAATCTTCTGTTGAAAGTTTTCTAACAACCATCCAACTTGTATCAATATTATTAACAAAATACTTATAAAATCACTTTGTGCAAAGATTAAGCTTCAAATTGATATAAAATAAGTGCATTTTTATGATACTTTTATGTCATCAAATTACGTCAGACTTTTGATGTCCTAAATAGTATCATATAAAAAGAGGATCGAACAAGATCATTCCATTTTCCAAATCATGATTACCGTTCTCAGCATTCTATACGGACGGAGAACTTTTCCTTGGCCGATAAATCAAGTCAAGGAGAACCATCGAAACGGCGGTCGAATAAAAATCGAAAGGCAATATCCTCGTAACCAGAAATTCATTAAAATGTAGCGTGCCGATGGCGCTTAATGGGCCGCGAGATATCCGTAACTCCATAGAATCGATCGAGTGTGCGTAGTGTCGATATATATCGATCACGTCGGAGGCGATGATCGATCGAGCGCGCGAATTCTATCGGGAATTCGATCTCCAGATTAAAAGGCAGTACGACTGCTTGCGCAAGATCGTAGCCGGGAAAGTGGTCGATTAATAAACGACCCTTTTGATCGATGGAAACGTTTACAATTCCATCACGTCTCATTTTTTTCTCTTATATAAACTGTTAGAACAATTAAAGTTGTTAAACTTGTTTCCGTGGGTTGACAAACATTTGTTTTATCCGTTGAAATTAAACGAGCTTGTACATACAAAATACTGTTAATTAATTCTGAATAAATTCTTGAAATACTGAAACTTTATGCATACAAATTGAAAAATCGATAATTTGAATATTAAAAATACGTAAGAACCAGTGTATTAAGACTTGCCAGCTCGGGGTTAAAAAATACCCCGGTTATGCCGGTTCGAGGCATCGTTTACAGCATTCTCGAGATTTCCTCGACAGGGAGCAATATATAAGAAGCCGTATTTGTTTTCTTATTTACCATGTCTGTACATATGTAATCAGGTTGTAGTAGGTAGGAGGGTGATTCAACCGAGATCGGTGGAAAGAAAGTAACAGATGGTTGTAGGTGGCAGTGGCAGTTTAACAATGAAACCGAGCTTAGCGTGGTGAAGAAGTGTTTGATTCAAACCGTGCCAAATCTTGATCAAGCGTATTGTCTCGTTTTAAAAGGATTTTTATAATCGTCAATTTGTTCTATTATCTAATTTACCCTACGACGAACCATTTAACTCTTCCTCAGACTCGTAATTAAATTCTCAAAGTGTATCGATCGTCTCGACACGTTTCGAGCGAGTGCATACTCGCATCGAATACGCGAGGCGTGTGCACGCGATGCAATGGGAGGGTGAAAAAATTTCGCGCGGCCGATTGTTACACGGCTGTTCTTTTACGCCGAGATCAGGCCAGAGGAGACTTCGTTAGCGACCCATTGTGAACAGATGCGATCATTGCGCGTCTGGTTTGCATAAGTTCTTGGGGCGTGGGAGGGGAATACCAGACCAGGAACTGGATAAAGGAAGGAAGAGATAATGGAATTCAAAGCAGAGTGTAAGCAGCCTTGTAACGCGATACGCGCGATTTGTTTCAGAGATGAATCGCTAATAGTTCAATCTGTGCGACGGATGTAATTAACACATTACGTGGGAGTTTGAAAATTTTCAACGCGATAGTATTACTATATTTAACTCGTTGTAATTGAAAGCTGTTCTACCGAAAATTAATCGATCCGGTGAAAATATTTCAAACGTACACGAATGAATTTTTATCCAATCAGTATCATAAAATAAATCATTGGGCGGCTGGTGGAAAAATGGTACAACCCTTAAGCGTTCGATTATGCCGCTTTCTCGTTGCACGCATAAATCTCGTGCCGCCCATTATATCTTCGTTGACAGAATAATCTTTCTGGCAATGTTAATTAATGATGAAGAAGATCGTGCAAGGATACAGGGGTGGTGGAAGTTGAGAGGTCACGGTTTGAGCTCTGACGAGCAATGAGTTCTGCTTCTTTTTTTTCCTCGCTTCGTTCTCGATCAAGCCTTCTGACTGACTGAGGGGCCCAGGCATTTTGGCGGGCTTGATGAACATCTTCGATTATAAATGGGGCTTATTAATGAGCTGCGCGATCGAAATTCTATTTTGGACTCGAACGAAATGAAATATTTCATTTTATAAAGAGGAATAGTCATTATTTTGAAGAATTGATACCTATCTAATTACGCCAACAGGTAGTTACGCTTTTTCTGCGTAAAGAAGAAATGATTCCTTAGGTTCTTTGTTTCAACGAAGACGTTATCAACATTCAAGTGAGAGCGGTGTGTCTATCAGGTGCGGCTGAGTCTCGGCGTTTATGCGCTTAGAATCCAACAGTGTTTCTCGGTAGAGAAGAGGCCTATCTTTATAGGGGCGGTTGTGCAGATATCGCGTGAAAGCGCGCTCGTGACTCCACGAAACCGTGGGAGTGCCTCGTCGATCGAGGGAATCGCTTTTCAACTGAAATTCCTCCGAACGAACGACGTCTTAAACGTTTATATTATGCGAGTAATTTCGCGCGTCGTATCTTAGGCGAACCGTGTATTCCAGTCTCTGGATACATTCGCGTGGGTGTTCACCAAAAGACAACTGTTAAAAGCAGTCAATTTTCATTCTTGTATGAATAATTTTATGATAATAAACGATTTTTGCAAAGCATACTGTGCGAAAATTATTAATTCCTTATTAATTGTTGAAGAAGTGCAGTTGCATCTAAGTGCATCGTTGCACTTATAAAAAAGTGCAATTGCATCAGGTGCATCGTTGCACTTATGAAAAAAATGCAATTGCATCTGTGTATACCATTGCATTTCTAAATAACAATGCAGTTGCATCTGTATACACCAGTGCAATTCTAAAAAAAATGCAGTTGCATCTATATGCATTATGAAAAAGTGCAGTTGCATCTAGGTGCATCCTTGCACGTATTAAAAAGATAAAGTCGTAGGAAAATAGACAATCCTATACTATTAAATCTTTTTCTATCTGTAATTGTTTCAAAGCTACATATTGCATTTTTAAAAAGTGCAATAAAACTGCATTCTTAGAAATGATTACAAATTACATAAAGCGCACCTGATTTTCGAAAATATCTCTACCTGCCCCAAAATAATAAATGTCCTGGTAGCTGCGAAAGTGTTGGCACACAAGTTTGCTGACAAATCAAGCATTAAACTCACAGTCGAGAAACGCAGAACAGCTTGACGAAGAGTGTTGAAGCGGAAGCGTACAGTCTTCAGCTTCCCTTCTCATAACTCTTTGATTTACAGTCAGAAAGGATGTTCAGAGATTTTCATGCGAATCCTCGTAATCCTTTGCTCGTCTCTCGGATTTGCGTAAGTCTCGGAAACGCGATGGAGTCGCGAAATCGAAAGTTCAGCATCGCTTTTGCAAAGGTATTAAGGGTATTCCTGGACGTGGAACGTTTACGATCGAGGCTGTTCGAAGAAGTTCCCGGTTCCTTCGAGCCATCGAACGCCACGGACTCGCGATTTATGGCGGACCAAGTCGAGGAATCTCTTGTTTTATTTATGGCCCTCGATGCTCGACCGAGGATCGCTTGGAAATATGTTTATTCCCGCGCCGCCTGCTCTGCACCTGCTTGACTCCACGGAATCGAATCCTGCCCTCCAGGGGTTGTTCTCTGGACTGCTGGATTCCTTCGGGTTCCTTAGCCCCGACGCTAGTGGGTGTTGAACGTTCGACGAGAAATGCCAGAATCAAATTAACGCTCGTACACCAGTTCCAATTATTCTTATTCGAACGTTCTCTAAGTAGATTGAACTTGATTTTAAGATGAAATCAAATCAACAGGTACCATTTGATTTAACTACTGAATGGTACATTTTTTGTTAATTAATCTTCCTCGTTGGAATAATTAGAAATCCAATTTATATAACGTTTGGAAGTGTTGGCTACTACCAGACACAGAATATGATACTTCTGATAATCTTGTGGTAAATAATAGCACCTTTTAGCTTCAGAGATTTGAAAAAAGCACAGAATTTCCTTCGAATATCCTTAAAAGATTCTGAGCCTTTATAATGCTGATACGATCAAGACTTGCTAGTAATCGTTAAATATTGCTGCATTATTTCGATTCGAAAGGAAATTGCCGAACCTTAATTACCATTTACTCACGTTTTGCATTAGTTGCCTTTCGATAGGCATGTTCTTCGGGCCGGACGCGTGAGAAAGATGGTAGGAAAGACATTACAGAGCTTTTAAGTTCTATCTCGAATCTCGATGTCTTCGATGCATTAGGATATTGTTTTATAGTTATTCGTGATTTTGTTAATGCTTCTGTTCCCTTGCTTCTGTACACGATACTGTACTTTGGTGTTCTTTCAAAAAATTTTTAGACAGGAATTTTTATCTCTTTATAGAGGAGGTTAACAGACCCTTCTCACCCCTCCTTTATTTTTTTTCAAGTGATTGAAAAAAATATTTTTAAACACCAGCTGGCAAATATTTTGATGTGTAAACGAATGATGGCTGTTTTCGAGTGATTTCAATTTTCACATGTTGGATGGTAGGGTCGTTTACCTTCCAATTTCAACTTTTTCTTCAAGATAATTTCCAACAGTTCGCACTTCAGACAGAAACATTATTTCCCAGAAACGTTAAAGAACCGTGAAGCTCAGCTCGTTTGAGAATAACGTTCCGTGAAACGATGATAACAGAATGGTGATAACAGACATCCCATCCCGGTAATAAATCTGCCCGTTTCTTGCCGGAATGAATTCACCAGCTTTCCTCCAGCGATTAAGCGTTACCTGCTACAGACTAGCTGCTCGTATACGATTTAATATCACGTATTCTCGACGCTGAAATTGGAACGATCTTCTGCGCCGAGCGGAACCAGGAATCCCGGCTGGGCTTCTGTTAACTTCGAGATTGCTACTCTCTGGATGGTTTCTACCAAGAAACGTCTGATTTAGAACACTCGAAATGCACGTGCACGTGGACTATAATAGCGGGTAACACAGTTCCGGTTTGCGGTAGTCGACAAAAATTGCACCTTCGTTCGCTTTCCGCTTCTTTTACCATTTTTTTCTTTTTTTTAACACCTTGGAAGACTGGTATCATGTTTTTATGTCAATCATTAACCTTCTAATTGGGGACGACGAATCAACTCGTCATTGGAAAATGCTTCTCCAACGAGGGTGACGAGTTAACCTTTTGAATAATTATGGTTGTACTACTGAATAATTAAAATTTGAAATAAAGTAAATTTCATTAATGTAATTAATGAAGAAGGACGTTCGTTTGAATAACGAAAGGTTTCTTGTTTCTCAAGGTAATATTATAAAAAATAGATGTAACTTCTATAGTACATATTAAGAATCCTATTAGAATTTTTTTCATCTATTGCTTTGAGAAACGTGTTAATAAATATACCAAACAATTTTAAATGAAGAACCTTCCGCCAAAGCAGTTGAATTCCCAGGGACCATGGAATAGAGAAGTCTATGCCATAATTTTATGGCGATCGTTAAAAAAGTACCATTAGCATCGTAGCAATATTTTTATAGCCTAAAATTTACCAGCATCCTGATGTAACATGACGTAATAAAAGGACAGTTAAGAAACAGAAGTTCGATTTAAACATGATCTTTGCTGAAATTTTTCCGAGGACAGCAGATGGAGATGTTTTTCTGCAAATTGACCAGGTATTTCCCTCGAAAGTGGTTTTCTTAGAAAGAGAAACTCATTGTCACAATGAAGGCCACGGAATGTCGTGCGAAGAGAACTTGAAAGATCCATTTTCAGGAAACTGGAACCACTTTCATGGAGGAATACTTTCTAGGGGAGGAATTACGTATTTCCGGTTTAAATGACACTTTCGACTAATTTTCAGGAAGCTGGACATTCGAATTAAAATTCAAATTTACCAGAAATCTAAATGGATCTTGAAGGAACAAAATATATTTGATAAATAAAAAATGTAATATACCATATGAATAAAAATTCAATTTCAACCATTTGTTCAACTATCAAAAAGAATTTGCAAAAATCCATACACCTTTCACGCACTCCAGCAACAATGGTCGCAAGAATTTACGTGAAAAAAAGGCGACTTTCCAGTTTGAAAGAGGCTTTTGTGACGTTCAAGGTTGAACAGATAAAAGAACAGAGAGCTGTTGATGGTTCTTCAGGTTCCCCGAGGATGTGCCGTAATTAGTACTCGTGCTGAATGCTCGTCGTACAGAAAGGAACCATTCAGGGGTCCACTTTGCATACGCGTGAATTTCAATCGTCGCTTTGGAAAGAATAAATTTCGAAGGTGTCACCGTGACGGACGAGTGAATCGGCAAATATTTGCAAATTTATTCAACGGCAGCCTCTTGTTTCAGCCACTGTTACTACGAGAAAAAAAAAGAAATACTTTATTATACTCGAGGCTACTTTTTCAGTATTTTAACCCTTTCGCTATAAAGATCGTGTTGGGTCAGTCACTTAAATCTATTCGTTACTTGTAAAGATATTTCAATTTCAAATTTCAATATGAAATATTCTATATTTATTTGGGGAGCTAATTTACCAAAAATGTTTGTGATCCACACCTTGACGAATTAACTCGTCATACCTAATTAAAAAATTAAAAATGTATCAAGTTTAAATTGACGTGGAATGTCTTCAAAATATCATGACGATTTAACTCGTCATCACCACTTAGAAGTTTAAAATATCAAAAGCAATTTATAGGAAAATAAAGATTAAAAGAAAATAATATTATCCCTTATACTTTTCGCTCATTTCTGTCCAACTTATCTTTCAGAAACGTTAAAATAAGTAAGGAACAAGTAATTTATCTGATTCCAATCATCGATTCCTAATTGGCAATATTCATCTGATACGCACTTTAGATGAACGATTAAATACATTTCAAGATATACGATTTACATGTCCAAAGATCGAAGCGATTAATAATCGTGAGGCTTAAAACAGACAGAACGCTCGAAACGATAGGGATCAAAATGAAAAAGAAATTTCAAGTTTAATGCAAGATCTCGAGGCATTGGTTTATGTGCTACCAATAAAACAGACTGGTTTTATGGAATCTCAAGTGTCTTTGACGGTATCCTGTAATTAACTCGTGATCGATGCCTTGCATATAAAAGGAACCCATCGTGGAATCCGATTTGCATAAGTATGAATTTTAATCTTTGAAGGTTGGCATTTAAAAGGGAACTCGTGCATATTCTTCCCTACTACGAAGCTGACCGATGTAATGGTGTTAGAATCATTTGCTTCCTTTGGCTCTTTAATTACTGCTAATTAAAATCTTTACCGACCGATCCATCTTTATGCAAATATTTTATACTTCAATACTTTAATTTAATTTACTAGAGGAAAAATCCATCATGGTTATAAAATCATAGAAATAAAATTCCTTTTCCAAAAATCTCCTCCCAACGATCATTATCCTTGAACAATTAAACCCAGGAGGTCGTCAGAGTCGGATGGGCCATCCGTCGAGTATTCCTCAGCTAATTCCCGACGTCCCATATTACGTCCGCGGTATTCGCTACAGATGTAAATACCCGTGGGCCGAAGAAGCCCCGTGGCTATTAAATATACGCTGGCTGGTACCCGACAAATTGCTCGCATGAACCAGAATAATTAGCATTGCCAGCCTCCGGGTGGTGGTTCTCCGGCTTGGTTAAGCTTAAGGAACAACGATTCGAACGGAAATGGCGTGGAATGGGTTAGCCAGAGGATAGTGGTCGTCTGTTTTCCTCCTTTCACTCTCCGTTTCACCCTTGTCCGTTCCGTTCGCCTCTCGATCTCGTTGCTGGATCCTCCGGTTGCGTTTAATCAGACCCGTTGACTTGATGCAGCCCCTCTGGTGAACGCCGGCTGCTTGCCGCTGCTTAAGAATGTAATTTAATATGCAACGTTACCGCGGGCCCCGCCGTGTCATATTTATAGGTATTTATGCATCAGCTTGGTGGGCACGTTTACGCCGAGCCGGTGCAGCCGGGATCATTGAAATTACCCCTGGATAGTCAGCAGCGAGAGGCCTACGTGGGAGGAATTTATCGTTGTTTATCACTCGTTAGTTTCACCTCCGGCCCTATCTCAACTCCGCGTTCTCCTGATGATGTTCTCCGGCCTTTCGAACGTACCTGGCTCCGCCATTCCGCGTTTGTCGTTATCGTAATTCGTCCCCGATTCATTGAAGACTCTTCGTCTGATCCCTTTCTATCTACAGGATGTCTCATCATTGAGGTAACTAGGATTCGAGGGATCAAGGAGAGGTTTGAGGGGGTTACAGCCCTGGGTATCACTTTCCAGGAGGTCCCTTCTAATCCTTCTTAAAATATTTCTTGAAAAGCCCTGAAGGATTAAAAAGTTCCAGGTCCCAGAAATTTTAATCCACTCCAACTATGATTTGGATCCTCAATTTGATCCAGCTTTCTTAATTTTATTGAAAGTATCAATTGGAATTGTCTAGTATTGCTTAACACGTTCAGCAATGGTTTCACAAGAAAACTGTTTAAAAGCAGCCTTCCTGAAGAACATTAAGTTTATCGATACCGCTCGAAGTGATCAATGCTTCAAACACAGGGCGCGCCAACGTGCTATTACGATGCCTCGCTTCCGGCGGAACGTTTTACGTTGTCCTGGCTTAAAGGAACGCGTAGAAAATGCGGAAAATTGTATCTTCACGATCTGCGCCGGGGAACGTGTCGTTTTATAAATAACGCAGTTACGCAGTAATAATAAATTGCAACAACTTTGAGCCTCGCCAGAACTTGAGGGGTTTCGTGAAATTTCAAAGCAGATTGAACGATGCAGCAAAGGGGAACACTGGTATTACGTTCATTATTATTATTATTACTATTATTACGAGCATTAGTGTTCCTTTTTTCCGTTGCTTCTTCTAGCCGATCATCGTAAAAATATTGCTATGGAAATAGCTCAGAGATGTTGCATCGTAATATGTAGCTATCTTCGAGGTAATGTTTATTCGGTGGATTTTGAATATTTTAATTTGGCAGAAGATATTTTAATTTGGAATTCATTAGAATTGGAACCTCATTAGAATTATTTGGTTGATTGACAAACTTTCTAATCGTTGAGGTATTTTGAAACCTCGTTTGAAATTTTCGCTGAACACAATGCAGAGTAGAGTGAAAAGATTTTCTTCTCTCGCGTGTCGTTGATTCAACGACAACCGCAATAGCTTCCTGACAACTCCTTAAAGCATTGTTTCGTTTGTAAATGAAACAAGAGGTGTTCCTTCGAAGCATGTTCGTGCCTGGAATATCTCCATGGACCACCTTGGCGATTTCGAAATTCGCAGCGGGCATACCTGAACAGCGGTATTCAGAGGTTGGCACATCGTGATACGTCTGTTACATAAATCACAGTTTGATCTTCTTGTTAAGCCGAGTCCTTTGATCAAACGAAACGCGACGATATCAATGACATACTTTTACACGATTTCACATACCGCCCGCGTATTTCAAGTGATGTAATGCCATTATCAAAAAAGTAATAAATAACAATTTATGGACAATTTATAGATAGTAATAAATAACAATTTATAAACATATAAATAAAAAGATTATATCAAAGTAAGTTTTATTTTTTCTTTCCTCAACTTTAAGAAATTAAATTAAATTACAGAAATTTCAGTAATTAATCAATCAATCAAAATTAAATTACCTTTTAATTGGAGTAAAAATTCGAGATAAATTAAAAAGAAGACAAATGAAATTTACTTAAAAGGCAGATCAGAGAAATCCTCAAAACTTGGCTGATGTCGCTAAAAATTCTGTATTCGTCAGGTGTCGTATCAACAGCACGTGCTGCTTCGAGACAGCACCGATTACGAAGAAGGAAACCGATTAATGGAGGAATTGACTTACGACGTATTCATTGTACACTCGATCACGCCCTACTCGTCCCAGAAAAGGGAGTGGTTCTTGCTTAGGTACAACCGATCTTAGAACTTCGCGATTACTTATGTGTACTCTGTACACGTGTTCGAAACACGTGTTTCACATGGAATCGTTTCTTTCTTTGGATAGTAAAATATTTCTTGCGATCAGAAGAAGAGTTTTAGCAAAATTTAAGATTAGTTCGACACCATATTTATTGATTGGTCTGTGGAATCGAGTATTAAAATGGTATTAAAAACCTAATCAAATTTAATTTAATAAAACCAAAGCATATCTAGATCACTCCTGGATTTTTTAATTTTTCTCATCGAATATTATTAGAATCAAGGGCAGACTAGTCACTGGAAATTGGGAAAAAATCCCAACCTAATTAATTAAAATTAGAGTTCCAATAAAAATTCAAGTCCCAGTCCCAATTATTACTTAGATAATTACAATTATCCTATTTCACCCTATATCGAGCACAGTTCGATCTACTCACCCCGTATATGGTGACAAAGGGTTTGTTGAACCCAGGGAGCAGGCTCGTCAACGTGGACGACGTTGAGTGGCCGTAAGGAACACCGAGACGGCTCGTTTCAACAGTCATAATTTTCAGGATTCCTGATGCAATGCTATAAAACAAAAGGCTGTGGCCTGGCCAGCGGTCGGTTTTGTGACGGCCCTAAAGATATCGTCGAACAGTGACGCCGTGAGAAACGACGCTAAGCGTCCCTCTTCCTTCTCTATCACCTTTGTTCCCTGTCACGTAGGTGTGTTATCGAGTGAGAAGCAGAGGAAGCCGCTGGTACTTGACTCTCGAGGCGGTCAATTTCACCGGGAAAAGCCAGTTTCGTTCGGCTTTCTTCCCCTATCGCGAGGATACATAAACGTCCGAGGCTGACTGTCCGTTCCATCGAAATTATTCCGAACGTTCTCCGTAGGAAACGAGCCTCGCTACGAGCTTTTTAGCTGTCCTCGTTGCCGCGAAAGGTCGTTGCATCGAGATTCATAAAACGGCCGCTTTTAAGAAGTGACATTGCTTGAAAATTGTTAGCCGCTGGAATGCGGCTCGTTGGCGAAACCGGGGTTCCTTTGGTTGAAACGCGTGCAGCCAGTACGTAAATGCATTTTATGATGCTGCTACGTCGAAGGATTTACAGGACGCTCGAATCGCTTCTGACGATCTGTTCTCCCTTGACGTTAAAAGATTTTTCATGATTTTCATAAATCAGGGGACATCAAAGTTTCCTATAGGCGTATCAAATGATAATGTTAATGGAATTATCTGAATATAGTGATCATTGAAAATTATATCTTCTTTCATTTCCTGTGGGAACCACGCGGAAACGTTCGCGCCACCGCGAAGAGGTATGAATTATTTATAAATATTCGTTCGTAAAATATTACGATTCTGCGACGTGTACCGTGGCCATTATAATAGAAGCCTAGCCACGAGGGTGGTTATTTACGATCAAGAGGTTTGAAGACCGCCAGTACCCGCAGGGGCACCTTAGAAGCGCCTCATTCTTATGTCGAACATTGAGAACTCGGCTGAGCCGTTGTTGAACGAACACGTGTTCTAATGTGAGACAAGAGAATTCCTGAGAATAAAATAGAGAATGAAATTAAATTTTCTATCGTTGTCCAAGGATTCCTCAAACTCCTTTAAAATAATGAAGCAACAGATTCTTTGTTAAAAAAGAAATATGAAAATAGAAATATTCTCACAGCAAACCCATCATTTTCACGCTTTAGTCTTCGTTTCAAGAAGTCGAGTAGCAATCATCAACCCTTCCCTTGAAAAGCGCGTTTCAACAAGTTCAGTTTCAAAGCCTCGTGCAATCAGGTGGACGGCAAAACGTGTATTTTCTTCGAAACTGACACGTAACAATCTTGCTTTAGGTGAGGCAACAACGAAGTTGAAGTAATGCTTTAAGGATAGATTCTTTCTTCGGTTGCCAATCGAGGGAAACAGGTCAGGAACGTAGCGATGAAACTGCGCTCCTGTTACACTTGGCATCCTGT